>NW_027005366.1:122500-139764 GCF_036934945.1 Oncorhynchus masou masou
CCTGGTGGTCAGTCTTTAGGCTGCTGTACAGCTTGGTGCTATCATTCAACCTGGTGGTCAGTCTTTAGGCTGCTGTACAGCTTGGTGATAGCAGTTATCATTCAACCTGGTGGTCAGTCTTTAGGCTGCTGTACAGCTTGGTGATAGCAGTTATCATTGAACCTGGTGGTCAGTCTTTAGGCTGCTGTATAGCTTGGTGATAGCAGCTATCATTCAACCTGGTGGTCAGTCTTTAGGCTGCTGTACAGCTTGGTGAAAGCAGTTGTCATTGAACCTGGTGGTCAGTCTTTAGGCTGCTGTACAGCTTGGTGATAGCAGTTATCATTGAACCTGGTGGTCAGTCTTTAGGCTGCTGTACAGCTTGGTGATAGCAGCTATCATTCAACCTGGTGGTCAGTCTTTAGGCTGCTGTACAGCTTGGTGAAAGCAGTTGTCATTGAACCTGGTGGTCAGTCTTTAGGCTGCTGTACAGCTTGGTGATAGCAGTTATCATTGAACCTGGTGGTCAGTCTTTAGGCTGCTGTACAGCTTGGTGATAGCAGCTATCATTCAACCTGGTGGTCAGTCTTTAGGCTGCTGTACAGCTTGGTGAAAGCAGTTGTCATTGAACCTGGTGGTCAGTCTTTAGGCTGCTGTACAGCTTGGTGATAGCAGTTATCATTGAACCTGGTGGTCAGTCTTTAGGCTGCTGTACAGCTTGGTGATAGCAGCTATCATTCAACCTGGTGGTCAGTCTTCAGGCTGCTGTACAGCTTGGTGATAGCAGCTATCATTCAACCTGGTGGTCAGTCTTTAGGCTGCTGTACAGCTTGGTGATAGCAGCTATCATTCAACCTGGTGGTCAGTCTTTAGGCTGCTGTACAGCTTGGTGATAGCAGCTATCATTCAACCTGGTGGTCAGTCTTTAGGCTGCTGTACAGCTTGGTGATAGCTGCTATCATTCAACCTGGTGGTCAGTCTTTATGCTGCTGTACAGCTTGACGGACCGTAAAAGATGGAACATTTATCCTTCTATATTTGGGTTTCTGAGAATAAAACAGCTTCTGAATAATCAATGTAGAAATATGTTTACAGTAATACAGATCTGTTCAACATGTGGTTGTTGTTGTTGTTGTTGTTGTTGTTGTTGATAATGATGACTTTATTGTATCCATTAGGAAATAGATTTTGCATCATACAGCATGTCATCTTAAATAGACAGATGTAGACAGACATGCAACACGTCACACACATTACATGCATTGTGCAATAGACTTACAGACAGACAGTTTTCACATAGACAACCATATAGCACAATAAAACACAATACAATATGAGCCTGGTTCATTTTCAGTAATGAGGCCCTGTGCCACATTTAGAGTTCTATGTATCAACTCTCTTAACCACTATGCTACCTGCCAAAACAGCTGACACACTCCATATTACCAAACTATTATGACAAATGTTATTTACACACCATCCACTCAAAGCCATGATAATGTGAGTTTTTAATATCTGCATCCCAAATGACACCATTTGAGTGCACCCTATTGAGTGCACTATTTTTGACTAGAGCCCTACCTGCTGCCCCTGATGGTATGTATGTAGTTATTCACCAGCTATAGAGTGAATTGTTGTTTATGTTTCTAAGACTGCAGGGTGGGTGATGCAACAATGTCCTTGAGAACAGCAGGAAGTGTGTTGGTGGTCTTTCTCTGGTCTGTAGCAGGTATGGTCTCATTCTTATCTTTTAGTTGCTCTGTTTAACAATCTACAGACATTTCTAAAAGGATAAGAATCATAATGTTGTTCTGGTGTGTTCTGTTAGGAGTCTCCACTTCACTTTAAATAGTTATCTTTCACACCTCACTGAGTGATGCTTATCTGTGGTTTCCATTTACACACAACTCAGCAACTATGGCAACAAAGTGGGTACAAACCCTACTGTCAGTGCGAGCCAATAGACCTAATTCTGATACCTTTGTTTTGTGTGACCTTGTTTCAGTGGTACTGGGTCAGGGTGTCTGGAGTGTGACCTACACCAAGAATAGTATCTGTGCCTTGAAGGGGTCAACAGTGGATCTGTCCTGCTCTTACACATATCCCAGAGGTCATAAAGTTACAACAACCACATGGTATAACTGGAAGATGGGTGTCTGGTATACTTATGATATCCAAGATAAGAATGAGTGCCGTATGGAGTACCGGGGGAATAAGGAGAATGACTGCACCCTGACAATCACAGACCTGAAATGGAGTGATACTGCAGCATATTATTTCATGTTTTCAACAAAATCCTCCTCTTGGATTCCTCGCAATGACTATGTCACTCTCATTGTCACAGGTATTGTGATATTGTACATAGAATAACGCACCACTTCAAATGACAAATGTGAAATTAATCAAAAGACGAATCTTAAGTTGAG
This sequence comes from Oncorhynchus masou masou, assembly GCF_036934945.1. Classification (NCBI taxonomy): domain Eukaryota; kingdom Metazoa; phylum Chordata; class Actinopteri; order Salmoniformes; family Salmonidae; genus Oncorhynchus; species Oncorhynchus masou. The sequence continues at coordinate 124,906 of NW_027005366.1, forward strand.
ACACAACAGATCCACAGTAACTTAAATCAATAGATTACATGATTTATGGCACACAGATTTACATGTTTGTCTCAAATTAGGACTAGGCCCAATGAGAACAGTACAATTGTATTAATCTAGAGCGGATTGTTCCGTTGTGTTTTAATACACTCCGCATTCAGAACTGCAGGTGGAGGTAACAGACACAAGTAATAGGAAGACACTGTCCTGTAGCACCACCTGTACTCTGACTGACAACCCCACCTACATCTGGTACAAGAACGGACAACATCTAGATGAGAGCACCTCCCCCCAGTACAGAGACCCAGTCTCCAGTAACTATGGAGACAGTTACTCCTGTGCTGTAAAAGGTCATGAGGATCTCCTCTCTCCTGCAGTGTGTAAGTGTTTCTTTATTAACAATACTGTTTAACCTCTGTGTGTGTTGGTTTCACTTTGAGAACTTGAGAACTTTTAGCATTTCTAGATAGAACTGAGAATACAATCTAGTTGACCTCTTTAATGTCACTGTGTTTCAGGTGTTCAGGGTCAGAGCTGCATCAGAGTGACTTACACCAAGAGGAGAATCTGTGTCTTGAAGGGGTCAACAGTGGACATATCCTGTACTTATGTTGGTTATTATTCCACCACATCATCATTCTGGTTTAGAAGTGATAAGTCGACCCCTGAAGACCTAACCACAGACCCAGGGTATGCAGGTCGTGTGGAGTACACTGGAATATACAGAGGTCCCTTCACCCTGAGAATCACAGATCTGAGAGAGGAGGACTCAGCTGAGTATCGCTTCACTTTTAAAACAGACAACATTGAATGGGGTCATAGTTTCCCAGGAACAACTCTGTCTGTCACAGGTAATACTACACTGTATAATACAACTGTAAACCATAATGAATTACAGGATAAATATATTAACCATCCTGTTAACACAGAGGTGTATGTGGTTTTATACATTTTGTTTCAGGTCTGCAGGTGAAGGTGACTCCTGCTGCAGAAGGACAGAAGACACTGACCTGTATCACCACCTGTACTCTGACTGACAACCCCACCTACATCTGGTACAAGAACGGACAACGTCTAGATGAGCCCACTTCCCAACAATACTCTAGTAATACCCTAGTAGTGTTGGGTCATTCTGTGGACAGTTACTCTTGTGCTGTAGAACACCATGAGGACCTCCACTCTCCTGCAGTGTGTGAGTATGAATTAAACTACTATTCTACTTAGAAAGCATCAAAACACTTTATATCAATGAGAAGAGTATTACTGCTTTATCTATACATATTCATCATTACATAGAAATGACAGACAATGTCATAGATGTATGCATGTCTATAGTTAGAGTGTTCAGTACCTCAGACACTTGAAGAATAGTTTAGTAGACTAAAGTCCTAAAGTATCTCTGAATGTATTATTGTTAACGTTTTGTGTAAGTGATAGTTTTAGATAGTTCTCTGACTTTAGATATGATTTATTTTTGAGATGACGTCATTTGAGGCAGTATACTACAGTCCTGACCCTCTGACATATTCTCCTTTACTAGATGCTCCAAGGAACACCTCAGTGTCAGTCAGTCCCTCTGGTGAAATAGTGGAGGGCAGTTCAGTGACTCTGACCTGCAGCAGTGATGCCAACCCACCTGTGGACAAATACACCTGGTACAAGAAGAACGTAACCTCACCAAAAGCATCAGGACAGAGTTACAGCATCACTAACATCATCTCTGAGGACAGAGGAGAATATTACTGTGAGGCCCAGAATGGAAGAGGATCTATGAACTCTACAGCTCTGATGATCATTGTAGCAGGTAAAGTTACATCTCAATGCAAACCTACATGTTTCAATCTAATCTTAATCATTATGTTTTGGCTTATTACACCTTAGGTTATAACTATACATTGGGTTATAAGATCCCTTAACAAGTATTGCATTACTGTCCTGTATCATAGTTTATTTTAGTTTATTATATAATGTCATGTACTCATATCATCTGTATTATATTATAGGGAAACAAACCTCAGTTCTGACTGCAGCTGTAGGAATCATAGTGGTTGTTCTGGTTCTCATCCTCTGTCTCTCTGGACTCATGTGGTTCAGGTGAGTGAAAATGCATATTATCATGTTGTTCATTATTTAAATGTAGCCCTCTGATTTGTTGTTAACTTCATTTATGAAGTAATGTATTTATTAATTAATGTGCAAAACAGGAAGAAGGCCTCCAAACCCACCAACACAAGAGACACATCAGACGATGGACAGGTGAGTCTGTTGGAATCAGAAGGAGACTGTGATGACTGTATTCTTTGTGGAACATTTCCACTCCTCATGTTGTCTGTCCTCTCTCTCCATCAGGGAGACTCTAGTCCAGTGTATGACAACATCTCAAACATGGCCATGACCTCTACTGCAGCACAGACAGAGTCCACATACGACCAGGATGATGTTCACTACGCCAGTGTCCACTTCTCTGGCTCCAAAAACCAGGAAGTGCTTCTGTACTCCACCGTCCAGGTGCCTCAACCCCAGAAAGAGGATGAGGATGTCCACTACGCTGCTGTGAAATTCAACCTCCCCAGTGCTGCCACCTGGTGAGCATATTCTACATTAAGGTCATTCATATGCTGCAGTTTATTGTAGGAGATGTCATCAATGAGCAAAACAGTTGACCCTTAGTGACCACTATGAACCCAAACTATGAACCCAACAATGGACATCTCAGGACAGTTAATATGACATGTCTATAATGAGGGAGAGATGTGATGATGGTTTTGAGGAACTGTTCTTCTGTTCCAAATGGCACCCTATTCCCTATTTAGTGCACTACTTTAGACAGAGCCCTATAGGGTGACACCATTTGGGACACTATCTTTGTTTCATTTTTGTTTCTCTCTTCAGACCTGCAGCAGCACAAGCAGCTGAGGAGGACTCCTCTGTTCTCTACAGTACAGTCAACAAACCCTGAACCAAGAAGTCCTTAACACAATAAATCCAGAACCAAGAAGACCTGAACACAACAAACCCAGAACCAAGAAGACCTGAACACAACAAACCCAGAACCAAGAAGACCTGAACACAACAAACCCAGAACCAAGAAGACCTGAACGCAACAAACCCAGAACCAAGAAGACCTGAACACAACAAACCCAGAACCAAGAAGACCTGAACACAACAAACCCAGAACCAAGAAGACCCGAACACAACAAACCCAGAACCAAGAAGACCTGAACACAACAAACCCAGAACCAAGAAGACCTGAACACAACAAACCCAGAACCAAGAAGACCTGAACACAACAAACCCAGAACCAAGAAGACCTGACAAACCCAGAACCAAGAACTGAAAACAACAAACCCAGAAACAAGAAGACCTGAACACAACAAACCCAGAACCAAGAAGACCTGAACACAACAAACCCAGAACCAAGAAGACCTGAACACAACAAACCCAGACCCAAGAAGACCTGAACACAACAAACCCAGACCCAAGAAGACCTGAACACAACAAACCCAGAAAGAAGAAGACCTGAACAGAACAAGTTTGACAAAAACATTGTATATCTGGACCTGTTTATCTAAACTAAGTGATATAATGCCTGTGGAGGTGTGGAATATTGACCATTATAAACTGGGTGGTTTGAGCCCTGAATGCTGATTAGCTGACAGGCGTGGTATACCAGACTATATACCATGGGTATTAACATTTGTATTTACTGGTCTAAGGACATTGGTAACCAGTTTAAAATAAGGCACCTCGGGGTTTGTGGTGCATCCAAGCACTCCGCGTTGCATTGTGCTTAAGAACAGCCCTTAGCGGTAGTATATTGGCCATATACCACACCTCCTCAGGCCTTATTGCTTCAGTTTATAATGGCAACAAGGCTGAAATACTGTTTCAGCCAATCAGCATCCAGGGCCAAAACTACCCAGTTTATAATAGTATTTAATAATATATGCCATCAAGTAGACACTTTTATCCAAGTCATTACAGTCATGTTTGAAAACACTTTACGTATGGGAAGTCCCAGCAGGAGTTGAACCCATGCACCATGCCCTACCAACTGAGCCACAGGACGACTCTATTCAAATGTAGAGTAGGAGTTCTGATCTAGGGTCAGTTATGACTTTGAAACAATGATGAATATGGACCTTAAGGGACCTTAACATTTTTTATATATATATTACGTTGAAAAATATTGTATTTCTGACTTGAGTTCCATTTATATCTTACAGTGCATTCGGAAAGTACTCTTTCCACAGGACTTTTTCCACATGTTGTGATGTTTCTAACTTTTGCTCAAATTGATGAAATAGTTCTCTCCTCATCAATCAACACACTAAACCCCATAATGCTAAAGCAAAAAAAGGTTTTTAGACAATTTTGCAAATGTATAAATACAAAAAAACTGCAATATCACATTTACATAAGTATTCAGACCCTTTAATCAGTACTTTGTCAAAGCACCTTTGGCAGCGATTACAGCCTCGAGTCTTCTTGGGTATGACGCTACAAGCGTGGCACACCTGTATTTGGGGAATTTCTCCCATTCTTATCGCCAGATCCTCTCAAGCTTGGTCGTGTTGGACGGGGAGTGTCGCTGAACAGATATTTCCAGGTCTCTCCAGGGATGTTCGATCAGGTTCAAGTCCGGGCTCTGGCTGGGCCACTCAAGGACATTGAGATTTCTCCCGAAGCAACTCCTGCTTTGTCTTGGCTGTGTGCTTAGGGTCCTTGTCCTATTGGAAGGTTGAACCTTCACCCCAGTCTGAGGCCCTGAGCCCTCTGGAGCTGGTTTTCATCAAGGATCTCTCTGTACTTTTCTCCATTCATATTTCCCTCGATCCTGACTAGTCTCCCAGTCCCTGCCGCTGAAAAATATCCCTACAGCATGATGCTGCCACCACCATGCTTTAACGTAGGGATGGTGCCAGGTTTCCTCCAGGCGCGATGCTTTGCATTCAGGTTTCATCAGACCAGATAATCTTGTTTCTCATGGTCTGAGAGTCTTTAGTTGCCTTTTGGCAAACTCCAAGCAGGCTTTCATATGCCATTGGCTTCTGAATCTGTCTGGCCACTCTACCATAAAGGCATGATTGGTGTAGTGCTGTCCTTCTTGAAGTCTCTCTCATCTCCACAGAGGAACTCTGGAGTTCTGTCAGAGTGAACATTGGGTTCTTGGTCACCTCGCTGACCAAGGCCCTTCTCCCCCGATTGATCAGTTTGGCCAGTCGGACAGCTCTAGGAAGAGTCTTGGTGGTTCCAAACGTCTTCTATTTAAGAATGATGGAGGCCACTGTTTTCTTGGACATTAAAAAATACAGAAATGTTTTGGTACCCATCCCCAGATCTGTGCCTCAGCACAATCCTGTCTTGGAGTTCTAGAGACAAATCCTTCGACCTCATTATTTTTGCTCTGACATGCACTGCAAACTGTGGGACCTTGTAGACAGGTGTGTGCCTTTCCAAATCATATCCAATTAATTTAATTTACTACAGGTGGACTCCAATTAAGTTGTAGAAACATCTCAAGGATGATTAATAGAAACAGGATGCAGCTGAGTTCAATTTCGAGTCTCAAAGCAAAAGGTCTGAATACTTGTCTAAATAATGTATTTCTGTTTTTTAGTTTTAATACATTTGCAAACCATTATGGGGATAGTGTGGTATATTTTTATTTAATCTATTTTATAATAAGGCTGTAACATATCAAAATTTTAAAAAAGTCAAGCGGTCTGAATACTTTCCCAATGCATTGTATATAGTTATATCTTTTTTTATGTTATGTTTCTGAAACAATCATCAAACTTGTGAGACTTTTGCCTCAACGTCCAGGAAAGAGTTCTGCTTGATGCAATGTTTCTTATTGCTTTTATCAAATGTTCTTTTTTGTAAACTGTGTTGTTACATTTTTTTAAATAGACTTTTAAGAATAAACTTCATTGTCATTGTTTTTACCTTGTTATAACAGAATCTTCAGTGGAGAGAAAGTGAAACGCTTTCAAAATCACACCTCTTGTACTTTACAGTACATACAGTAACTACAAATAAGACATTTACATTAGTTTGTATAGCAATAGTTGTTCATTCGTCATCATCATCATCATGTCTGTACAAAAACTACACAGACACTTTCAGAAGGAGCAATGTCCAGCACCTAGACACACAACCAGTTACATTAAATATTATTCATTGTCATTTTTAAAACACACAACATGACATAACATCTATGTTTGGAGTGTGGAGGGTAATTCAGTCAGTGATGGCATTCCAATCCAGAACACTGAGAGATAGAACATTCTGGAATGTCGATGATTGACAATAATATATCTGACAGTTAACGAGTTCAGACCAGGCAGTGAGATTATTGCCTGATATAAGAATAACAGTCCACCATTTTGTCCAACTGGTAGTAAGAGAATGACAGTCCACCATTTTGTCCAACTGGTAGTTAGAGAATGACAGTCCACCATTTTGTCCAACTAGTAGTTAGAGAATACTTTCCCAATGCATTGTATATAATTCTATATTTTTTATGTTATGTTTCTGAAACAATCATCAAACTTGTGAGACTTTTGCCTCAACGTCCAGGAAAGAGTTCTGCTTGATGCAATGTTTCTTATTGCTTTTATCAAATTTTCTTTTTTGTAAACTGTGTTGTTACATTTTTTTAAATAGACTTTTAAGAATGAACTTCATTGTCATTGTTTTTACCTTGTTATAACAGAATCTTCAGTGGAGAGAAAGTGAAACGCTTTCAAAATCACACCTCTTGTACTTTACACACACCTCTTGTACTTTTTTTTCTCCTCCCATGAGGATTCCAGTGGTGGACATCTCCTCCCCTCAGGACTCCAGTGGTGGACATCTCCTCCCCTCAGGACTCCAGTGGTGGACATCTCCTCCCATGAGGATTCCAGTGGTGGACATCTCCTCCCCTCAGGACTCCAGTGGTGGACATCTCCTCCCCTCAGGACTCCAGTGGTGGACATCTCCTCCCATGAGGATTCCAGTGGTGGACATCTCCTCCCCTCAGGACTCCAGTGGTGGACATCTCCTCCCATGAGGATTCCAGTGGTGGACATCTCCTCCCCTCAGGACTCCAGTGGTGGACATCTCCTCCCCTCAGGACTCCAGTGGTGGACATCTCCTCCCATGAGGATTCCAGTGGTGGACATCTCCTCCCATGAGGATTCCAGTGGTGGACATCTCCTCCCATGAGGATTCCAGTAGTGGACATCTCCTCCCATGAGGATTCCAGTAGTGGACATCTCCTCCCATGATGATTCCAGTAGTGGACATCTCCTCCCCTCAGGACTCCAGTGGTGGACCTCTCCTCCCCTCAGGACTCCAGTGGTGGAACTCTCCTCTCTTCTGGACTCCAGTGTCTCCTCAGGACTCCAGTGGTGGACATCTCCTCCCCTCAGGACTCCAGTGGTGGACATCTCCTCCCCTCAGGACTCCAGTGGTGGACCTCTCATCCCCTCATGACTCCAGTGGTGGACCTCTCCTCCCCTCAGGACTCCAGTGATGGACCTCTCCTCCCCTCAGGACTCCAGTGATGGACCTCTCCTCCCCTCAGGACTCCAGTGGTGGACATCTCCTCCCCTCAGGACTCCAGTGGTGGACATCTCCTCCCCTCAGGACTCCAGTGGTGGACCTCTCATCCCCTCATGACTCCAGTGGTGGACCTCTCCTCCCCTCAGGACTCCAGTGATGGACCTCTCCTCCCCTCAGGACTCCAGTGGTGGACCTCTCCTCCTCTCATAACTCCAGTGATGGACAACTCCTCCCATCAGGACTCCAGTGGTGGACATCTCCTCCCATGAGGATTCCAGTAGTGGACATCTCCTCCCATGATGATTCCAGTAGTGGACATCTCCTCCCATGAGGATTCCAGTAGTGGATATCTCCTCCCCTCAGGACTCCAGTGGTGGACATCTCCTCCCATGAGGATTCCAGTAGTGGACATCTCCTCCCATGATGATTCCAGTAGTGGACATCTCCTCCTATGATGATTCCAGTAGTGGACATCTCCTCCCATGATGATTCCAGTAGTGGACATCTCCTCCCATGAGGATTCCAGTAGTGGACATCTCCTCCCATGATGATTCCAGTAGTGGACATCTCCTCCTATGATGATTCCAGTAGTGGACATCCTCTCCCAAGATGATTCCAGTAGTGGACATCTCCTCCTATGATGATTCCAGTAGTGGACATCTCCTCCCATGATGATTCCAGTAGTGGACATCTCCTCCCATGATGATTCCAGTAGTGGACATCTCCTCCCATGAGGATTCCAGTAGTGGACATCTCCTCCCCTCAGGACTCCAGTAGTGGACATCTCCTCCCATGATGATTCCAGTAGTGGACATCTCCTCCCATGAGGATTCCAGTAGTGGACATCTCCTCCCATGATGATTCCAGTAGTGGACATCTCCTCCCATGAGGATTCCAGTAGTGGACATCTTCTCCCCTCAGGACTCCAGTAGTGGACATCTCCTCCCATGATGATTCCAGTAGTGGACATCTCCTCCCATGAGGATTCCAGTAGTGGACATCTCCTCCCATGATGATTCCAGTAGTGGACATCTCCTCCCATGAGGATTCCAGTAGTGGACATCTCCTCCCCTCAGGACTCCAGTAGTGGACATCTCCTCCCATGATGATTCCAGTAGTGGACATCTCCTCCCATGAGGATTCCAGTAGTGGACATCTCCTCCCATGATGATTCCAGTAGTGGATATCTCCTCCCCTCAGGACTCCTGGAACCTTCAGTACCAGCTGATGAGGAGTGATGGGAATGGGTCACATTTTGTCTCTTGTAAAACATGTAGGTCCACTCCTCAAATAAAGAAATGCAACTACAGTATTCTGACTTTAGACCATTTTCTATTTAGATACAGTAACATCCCTTATGTGACATGCTGTTCCTGCATGTTAATGACCTGACTAGGCTACTTTAAAATGTGTCAACCACAGAACTCACACATAGGCTACGCCTGCTTCTACTAACACTTACAGTAGACTACTTCTTGTTTCCACGCAGTGACAGTAAGTTGACTAACTGTTCAAGACCTCTCCCCTTCACTTCACTCTGTAAGTACACTTGACAATATCTTGAAATATAGTTTTAGTTTTGCCGTTTTTAGCCAAACATCACATGACTTCCTGTATCTTTGTACTTGTTGGTTTATATTGAACTGTGTTTTGGTTGTTACATCAGGGCCTGTATTCATAAAGTGTCTCAGACGGTCCATATAATTATGATCTAAAAGGCTAAACTGATCCCAGATCAGCTCTCCTACTCTGATACACATTGTGAATACTGACCCTGGACTGGGGTTTCATGTGTTTAGTTTAGTTCAGTTTATTCAGTGGCATGTTTAAAGCATGATTAGTAGAGTTTGCCAGTAATACCCAGATGCATTTCTGCCGAATGGGGGACGGATCTCAATTCTATAGGGTCGTTTTCACTGTCATAGTATAACAGGGTGAGGAAAACGTGTGTGATGTGATGTTTCTGTCCATGTGTGTGTGTGTGTAAATGTATTTTTACATATTAATCTGATTGTTAGATATACAGTCTCCAAAATTATTGCCACCCTTGACAAATACTGAGCGACGCTGTGTGCTACAAACGACGGGATGTACATTGTTCATGTGGTTTCACAAGACGTGTGCCTGCTGTTTTAAGAGCACTGAGAGCAAAACAATTGCTGTGGAGACAGTTTGAAAATGGCCTCAAGTAAGAGTGACAGTAAGATTAAGAGTGATTGAGTGGATGCTTCGTAAGAGCTTTAGGAGTAGTACTAACATGAGACACAGTGATGGTGGGTTGTGTTTAGGAGTAGTACTAACATGAGACACAGTGATGGTGGGTTGTGTATAGGAGTAATATTAACATGAGACACAGTGATGGTGGGTTGTGTATAGGAGTAGTACTAACATGAGACACAGTAATGGTGGGTTGTGTTTAGGAGTAGTATTAACATGAGACAGTGATGGTGGGTTGTGTTTAGGAGTAGTATTAACATGAGACACAGTGATGGTGGGTTGTGTATAGGAGTAATATTAACATGAGACACAGTGATGGTGGGTTGTGTATTGGAGTAGTATTAACATGAGACACAGTGATGGTGGGTTGTGTATAGGAGTAGTATTAACATGAGACACAGTGATGGTGGGTTGTGTTTAGGAGTAGTATTAACATGAGACACAGTGATGGTGGGTTGTGTATAGGAGTAGTATTAACATGAGACACAGTGATGGTGGGTTGTGTTTAGGAGTAGTATAAACATGAGACAGTGATGGTGGGTTGTGGTTTTGTTGGTTTAAATGCACACACTCAGTATCACTTCCCTGTTCTCCTTTCCTGTCTGTCCTCTCACAGGCCTCCTGAATCATATCAGAAATCTATATATGCACATTACACTATTCAGAATATGTTCCTCTGTAGCTCAGTTGGTAGAACATGGCACCTGCAACTTTATGGGTTTCGTTCCTGGGACCACCCATAGGTAAAATATATGCACAAAGACTGTACATTGCTTTTGATAACTAAATGGCAATATTTATGGACAGCAGACTACAATAGACCACACAGTCAGTACAGCGGATATGGTGATGTTCAATCATGCCTCTCCTAGATACAGCTTCTACCAGCACTGTACAACAGAGGAGGCTGGTATACAGGTGGATGGGATCATTATAATGGCTGGAATGACAGGAACATCATTCAATTTATTCCCATTACTTCCCAGATGAATGAGGACATCATGAGGACTGGAGGCTGCAGTAATGTTGAGATGCCAGTAGGTGGAGCTCTAGTCTAGATCACTGAACCTTCAGTACCACTTTGATGCAGCTGATGAGGAGTGATGGTCATGGGTGTTTAAATTGAATGGGTTCTAATTGAATAACATCATGGAACTTTGACCTGTATATACAGAACTCAGAAGGGCAAGGTAGGTCATTAAAATGTTAACGTTATAAATAGTATAGTCAACACAGTGTTTACATGGTTCTGTATGTAGTATAAAAGACCACAGTGAAAATTGACACATTTTTTAAATAAAATAAATATCTGCCCAGACTTGTCTTTTACACAATTTCTGTTCTATTACAGTAACAGCCCTTTTCTGGCATGTTGGTCTGGTTGTCGTGGATGTTAATGTCTTTACTAAACAGGAAGGACAGTTCTGCATCCACTACTTGTGTTCTGACTGCTTTTATAAGGTTTCAACACTTACTTCTTGTTTTCACTCACTACCAGACAGTTGACTCACTGTACAAGACCTCTCCTCTTCACTTCACTCTGTAACTACTCTTGACAATATCTTGAAATATAGTTATTGGTTATGTGTTTTCAGTCATTAGTCATATTCTTGAGGTTATTGTATCATTTTACTTCTTGTTATGTTTTGAGCTGTGTTTTGGTTGTTACATCAGGGCCAGTATTCATAAAGTGTCTCCCCGGTGTGGTTGTGTGTTACGCAGTGGGTTTATCTGAGGCCCTTTAGGACCAGACAGATAGGGAGGAGGGTTGACATCTATACTGTGTAGGATGTGTGTTTTAACTTTTCTACATATATTCTACATCCAATACTGCTGCTCCAGTTTCAACTGTTCTGCCTGTGATTATTATTATTTTACCATGCTGGCCATCTATGAACATTTGAACATCTTGGCCATGTTCTGTTATAATCTCCACCCGGCACAGTCAGAAGAGGACTGGCCACCCCACATCCCCTGGTTCCTCTCTAGGTTTCTTCCTAGGTTTTGGCCTTTCTAGGGAGTTTTTCCTAGCCACTGTGCTTCTACACCTGCATTGCTTGCTGTTTGGGGTTTTAGGCTGGGTTTCTGTACAGCACGTTGAGATATCAGCTGTTGAAGGAAGGGCTGTATAAATACATTTGATTTGATATGATAACAACCAGCTCTCTAGACTTTAATACAGACTCCATGGGAGTTATGGGCCTTCCCTACAGATGGTGTGTGTGTGTGTGTGTGTGTGTGTGTGTGTGTGTGTGTGTGTGTGTGTGTGTGTGTGTGTGTGTGTGTGTGTGTGTGTGTGTGTGTGTGTGTGTGTGTGTGTGTGTGTGTGTGTGTGTGTGTGTGTGTGTGTGTGTGTGTGTGTGCGTGCGTGCGTGCGTGCGTGCGTGCGTGCGTGCGTGCGTGCGTGCGTGCGTGCGTGCGTGCGTGCGTGCGTGCGTGCGTGCGTGCGTGCGTGCGTGCGTGCGTGCGTGCGTGCGTGCGTGCGTGCGTGCGTGCGTGCGTGCGTGCGTGCGCGTGCGTGCGTGCGTGCGTGCGTGCGTGCGTGCGTGCGTGCGTGCGTGCGTGCGTGCGTGCGTGCGTGCGTGCGTGCGTGCGTGCGTGCGTGCGTGCGTCGCGCGCGTGCGTGCGTGCGCGCGTGCGTGCGTGCGTGCGTGCGTGCGTGCGTGCGTGCGTGCGTGCGTGCGTGCGTGCGTGCGTGCGTGCGTGCGTGCGTGCGTGCGTGCGTGCGTGCGTGCGTGCGTGCGTGCGTGCGTGCGTGCGTGCGTGCGTGCGTGCGTGTGTGAATGTGTGCGTGTGTGAGTCACTTGCTGTTTAGACTCACAGCTTTAGGGTAGAAGCTATACTGAACGTGGTGGTCAGTCTTTAGGCTGCTGTACAACTTGATGGACTGTAGAGGATTGAACATTTATCCTCCTGTATTTGGGGTTTTGATTGATGAACTTGATGTTAATGATGCTGATGTTGTTTATAGTGACGATGATGATGATGATAATGACTATTGTATACATTAGGAGTTTATTTTTGCATCATACAACATATTATCTTAAGTAGACAGATGTAGACAGACATGCAACACGTCACACACATTACATACATACAAAGTGCAGTAGACTTACAGACAGACAGTATTCACATAGACAACCATGTAGCACAATACAACACAACACAATATGAGCCTGGTTCATTTTCAGTAATGAGGCCCTGTACCCCATTTACAGTTTCTACTTCAATGTATCAGGTGGAGTTATTCACCAGCTATAGAGTGAGTTGTTGTTTATGCTTCTAAGACTGCAGGGTGGGAGATGCAACAATGGCCTTGAGAACAGCAGGAAGTGTGTTGGTGGTCTTTCTCTGGTCTGTGGCAGGTATGGTCTCATTCTTATCTTTAAGTTGCCTTGTTTATCGATCTACAGATATTTCTAAAAGCATAACCATTTTTATGTTCTACTGTCGACACATTTGGCGTCCCCACTTCACTTTAAACAGTTATCTTTCACACCTCACTGAGTGAAGCTTATCTGTGGTTTCCATTCACACTCAACCAAAGAGTATCTATGTCTCTACTCAGCAACTATGGAACAAAGTGTTAGTGTGAGTCACAAGACCTTGAACTTAATGTAACGTCCTTGTGATGTCTAACTGTGTTTCAGTGGTACTGAGTCAGAATGGCTGGAGTGTGACTTACACCACTCAGAGTATCTGTACCTTGAAGGGGTCAACAGTGGAGATGTCCTGCTCTTACACATATCCCAGAGGTTATACAGTCACAACAACCTTGTGGTTCAGTGAAATGCATGATGTGGAAAATTATGTCAGTCTGTTAGATGACCCAGACTACAAAGGACGTGTGACGTACCGTAGTGATAAGATGAATGGACACACCCTGACAATCACAGACCTGAGAGAGAGTGACTCAGCTACGTACAAGTTCAGATTTATAGCAAATCAGACCAGAGGGAAATATTTTGGGAGCCCTGGAGTCACTTTGTCTGTTACAGGTACAGTGACATTGTATATAATCCTAATCTGTTTAATTGGTTCTGGGAAATTGTCTTGATCTGTATTGAAATAATATAAATATGTAAGTATGCGTTTAATAGGAATGTCTGAATTGATGATTTGAGAACGTCCCCTCCTGCCTTATTTGAATGAGACAACAGGTCATTGATGGTTTTAATGTTGTTTTCTACTCCAGACCTGCAGGTGAAGGTGACCACTACATGGTGGTCAACGACACTGACCTGTAGCACCACCTGTACTCTGACTGACAACCCCACCTACATCTGGTACAGGAACAGTACGATTGTACAAGAGGACTCCTTCCCCTCATACACAATTTACTTACAAACTGACGACAGCTTCTACTGTGCTGTAAAAGGCATCAATTCTCCTGCAGTGTGTGAGTGTGACTGATACACTTTTAAAGTCTGTCAAAATCATCCAATGCATCCAATACAATACTGACACCATTTCATAATGAGAAGACTAACCTTCACGATGTTATCCAGACGGCACAAAGAACTGTTTCAGTTGCCCTGTTTTTCAATTGACAGACATTTCTACAATGTTAATGTTATTCTGCTGGTCTGTTTGGCGTAATTTTACATAGTTGTCTTTCACTCATTGAGCGATGCGTATCTGTTGTTCCCATTCACACCCAACTCAGTAACTATGGCAATAAAGTGTGGACAAACCATCTTGTTAGTGAAAGCCATCTTGGAATAACTTTTATTTAATAAATGTTGTGTTGTGACTGTGTGTTTCAGTGGTACTGGGTCAGGATGGCTGGAGTGTGACATACACTACTCAGAGTATCTGTACCTTGAAGGGGTCATCAGTGGAGATGTCCTGCTCTTACACATATCCCAGAGGTTATATCATCACAACAACCTTCTGGTTCATAACAAATAATGCTGAGGGGAATCCTGTGAGTCTGGAGTGATGACCCAGACTACAAAGGACGGTGACATACCGTAGTGATAAGATGAATGGACACACCCTGACAATCACAGACCTGAGAGAGAGTGACTCAGCTACGTACATGTTCAGCTTTATAACAGATCAGACCAGAGGGAGATATACTGGCAGTCC
>NW_027005367.1:0-4085 GCF_036934945.1 Oncorhynchus masou masou
ATGAGGAAGTAGAGATCATTCCTCTCTTCTCTACACAATAATAAGACAGAAGGAGGAAGTAGAGATCATTCTCTCTTCTCACATAATAATAATCAGAATGAGGAAGTATAGATCATTCCTCTCTTTCTACATAATAATAATACAGAATGAGGAAGTAGAGATCATTATCCTCTCTTCTCTACATAATAATAATACAGAATAGAGGAAGTGAAGGAGATCATTTTCCTCTCTTCTCTACATGATAATAATGCAGAATGAGGAGGTAGAGATCATTCCTCTCTTCTCTACAATAATAAAGAATCCAGAATGAGGAAGTAGAGAATCATTCCTCCTCTTCTCTACATGATAATAAGACAGAATGAGGAAGTAGAGATCATTTCCTCATGCATGCATGACAATCAAGACAGGAATAAGAGATAGAAGATCATTCCTCATCTTCTCTTAAGTGACAGGACAGAATGAAAGTAGAGAGTGTTAGCCTCATGAAACTGAGAGCAGACCCCACTATGTACCAGCAATTACATCAAGTGAGAGCAGTAGGAGATCATTCCTCACTCCTCTAGATAATAATGAGCCTAGTGGTTAGAGGGGGAGGCAGGTAGCCTAGTGGTTAGAGGGGAGGCAGGTAGCCTTGTGGTTAGAGGGGGAGGCAGGTAGCCTAGTGGTTAGAGGGGAGGCAGGTAGCCTAGTGGTTAGAGGGGGAGGCAGGTAGCCTAGTGGTTAGGGAGGGTGGCAGGTAGCCTTGTGGTTAGAGGGAGGGGTGGCAGGCAGCCTTGTGGTTAGAGTGGAGGGGTGGCAGGTTGTCTAGCGGTTAGAGTGGAGGGGCGGCCTGTGCAAGTGGTTAGAGTGGAGGGGCGGCAGGTAGCCTTGTGGTTAGAGTGGAGGGGCGGCAGGGTAGCCTTGTGGTTAGAGTGGAGGGGCGGCAGGGTAGCCTAGTGGTTAGAGTGGAGGGGTGCTTAGGTAGCCTTGTGGTTAGAGGGAGGGGCGGCAGGGTAGCCTAGTGGTTAGAGGGGGAGGCAGGTAGCCTTGTGGTTAGAGGGGGAGGCAGGTAGCCTTGTGGTTAGAGTGGGGGAGGCAGGTAGCCTAGTGGTTAGAGGGGGAGGCAGGTAGCCTTGTGGTTAGAGGGGGAGGCAGGTAGCCTTGTGGTTAGAGTGGAGGGGCGGCAGGGTAGCCTAGTGGTTAGAGGGGGAGGCAGGTAGCCTAGTGGTTAGAGTGGGGGAGGCAGGTAGCCTTGTGGTTAGAGTGGAGGGGCGGCAGGTAGCCTAGTGGTTAGAGGGGGAGGCAGGTAGCCTAGTGGTTAGAGGGGGAGGCAGGTAGCCTAGTGGTTAGAGTGGGGGAGGCAGGTAGCCTAGTGGTTAGAGTGGGGAGGCAGGTAGCCTAGTGGTTAGAGTGGAGGGGCGGCAGGGGAGCCTAGTGGTTAGAGTGTAGGGGCGGCAGGTAGCCTAGTGGTTAGAGGGGGAGGCAGGTAGCCTAGTGGTTAGAGGGGAGGCAGGTAGCCTAGTGGTTAGAGTGGGGGAGGCAGGTAGCCTAGTGGTTAGAGTGGGGGGGCAGGTAGCCTAGTGGTTAGAGTGGAGGGGCGGCAGGTAGCCTAGTGGTTAGAGTGGAGGGGCGGCAGGTAGCCTAGTGGTTAGAGTGGAGGGGCGGCAGGTAGACTAGTGGTTAGAGTGGAGGGGCGGCAGGTAGCCTAGTGGTTAGAATGTTGGACTAGTAACCAAATGGCAGTGCAAGATCTAGTCCCCGAAACTGACAAGGTAAAAATCTGTCAGTTCTGCCCCTGAACAAGGCAGCTACCCGCTGTTCCTAGGCCGTTATTGAAAATAAGAATTTGTTCTTAACTGACTTGCCTGGTTAAATAAACTTGTTATTAGCAAATCAAATCAAATCAAATCAAATTTATTTATATAGCCCTTCGTACATCAGCTGATATCTCAAAGTGCTGTACAGAAACCCAGCCTAAAACCCCAAACAGCAAGCAATGCAGGTGTAGAAGCACGGTGGCTAGGAAAAACTCCCTAGAAAAGCCAAAACCTAGGAAGAAACCTAGAGAGGAACCAGGCTATGTGGGGTGGCCAGTCCTCTTCTGGCTGTGCCGGGTAGAGATTATAACAGAACATGGCCAAGATGTTCAAATGTTCATAAATGACCAGCATGGTCGAATAATAATAAGGCAGAACAGTTGAAACTGGAGCAGCAGCACGGCCAGGTGGACTGGGGACAGCAAGGAGTCATCATGTCAAGTAGTCCTGGGGCATGGTCCTAGGGCAGCGGTTCAGTTGAAACTGGAGCAGCAGCACGGCCAGGTGGACTGGGGACAGCAAGGAGTCATCATGTCAGGTAGTCCTGGGGCATGGTCCTAGGGCTCAGGTCCTCCGAGAGAGAAGGAAGAATTAGAAGACGCACACTTAGATTCACACAGGACACCCGAATTGGACAGGAGAAGTACTCCAGATATAACAAACTGACCCCAACCCCCGACACATAAACTACTGCAGCATAAATACTGAAGGCTGAGACAGGAGGGGTCAGGAGACACTGTGGCCCCACCCGAGGACACCCCGGACAGGGGCCAAACAGGAAGGATATAACCCCACCCACTATGCCAAAGCACAGCCCCCACACCACTGGAGGGATATCTTCAACCACCAACTTACCATCCTGAGACAAAGCTGAGTATAGCCATAAAGATCTCCGCCACGGCACAACCCAAGGGGGCGCCAACCCAGACAGGATGACCACATCAGTGAATCAACCCACTCAGGTGACGCACCCCCTCCAGGGACGGCATGAGAGAGCCCCAGCAAGCCAGTGACTCAGCCCCTGTAATAGGGTTAGAGGCAGAGAATCCCAGTGGAAAGAGGGGAACCGGCCAGGCAGAGACAGCAAGGGTGGTTCGTTGCTCCAGAGCCTTTCCGTTCACCTTCCCACTCCTGGGCCAGACTACACTCAATCATATGACCCACTGAAGAGATGAGTCTTCAGTAAAGACTTAAAGGTTGAGACCGAGTTTGCGTCTCTGACATGGGTAGGCAGACCGTTCCATAAAAATGGAGCTCTATAGGGAGAAAGCCCTGCCTCCAGCTGTTTGCTTAGAAATTCTAGGGACAATTAGGAGGCCTGCGTCTTGTGACCGTAGCGTACGTGTAGGTATGTACGGCAGGACCAAATCAGAGAGATAGGTAGGAGCAAGCCCATGCAATGCTTTGTAGGTTAGCAGTAAAACCTTGAAATCAGCCCTTGCTTTGACAGGAAGCCAGTGTGGGGGAGGCTAGCACTGGAGTAATATGATCAAATTTTTTGGTTCTAGTCAGGATTCTAAGCCGTATTTAGCACTAACTGAAGTTTATTTAGTGCTTTATCCGGAGTAACCGGAAAGTAGAGCATTGCAGTAGTCTAACCTAGAAGTGACAAAAGCATGGATTAATTTTTCTGCATCATTTTTTTGGACAGAAAGTTTCTGATTTTTGCAATGTTACGTAGATGGAAAAAAGCTGTCCTTGAAATGGTCTTGATATGTTCTTCAAAAGAGAGATCAGGGTCCAGAGTAACGCCGAGGTCCTTCACAGTTTTATTTGAGATGACTGTACAACCATTAAGATTAATTGTCAGATTCAACAGAAGATCTCTTTGTTTCTTGGGACCTAGAACAAGCATCTCTGTTTTATCCGAGTTTAAAAGTAGAAAGTTTGCTGCCATCCACTTCCTTATGTCTGAAACACATGCTTCTAGCGAGGGCAATTTTGGGGGCTTCACCATGTTTCATTGAAATGTACAGCTGTGTATCATCCGCATAGCAGTGAAAGTTAACATTATGTTTTTTGAATAACATCCCCAAGAGGTAAAATATATAGTGAAAACAACAGCGGTCCTAAAACGGAACCTTGAGGAACACCGAAATTTACAGTTGATTTGTCAGAGGACAAACCATCCACAGAGACAAACTGATATCTTTCCGACAGATAAGATCTAAACCAGGCCAGAACTTGACCGTGTAGACCAATTTGGGTTTCCAATCTCTCCAAAAGAATGTGGTGATCGATGGTATCAAAAGCAGCACTAAGGTCTAGGAGCACGAGGACAGATGCAGA
>NW_027005368.1:0-4085 GCF_036934945.1 Oncorhynchus masou masou
GAAGTTGTGAATAACAGTGATCCAAGGTTTTGCCAGCCCTGGTGGCGCAATCGATATGCTGATACATTTTAGGGAGTCTTGTTTCCAGATTAGCCTTGTTAAAATCCCCAGCTACAATGAATGCAGCCTCAGGATGTATGGATTCCAGTTTGCAAAGAGTCAAATAAAGTTCGTTCAGAGCCATCGATGTGTCTGCTTGGGGGGGAATATATACGGCTGTGATTATAATTGAAGAGAATTCTCTTGGTAGATAATGCAGTCTACATTTGATTGTGAGGAATTCTAAATCAGGTGGACAGAAGGATTTGAGTTCCTATATGTTTCTAGGGCTTTCTCCTATAGAGCTCCATTTTTATGGAACGGTCTGCCTACCCATGTCAGAGACGCAAACTCGGTCTCAACCTTTAAGTCTTTACTGAAGACTCATCTCTTCAGTGGGTCATATGATTGAGTGTAGTCTGGCCCAGGAGTGGGAAGGTGAACGGAAAGGCTCTGGAGCAACGAACCACCCTTGCTGTCTCTGCCTGGCCGGTTCCCTCTTCCACTGGGATTCTGGCTTCCTCCACCCCATTGTAAGCTGAGTCACTGGCTTGCTGGGGCTCTCTCATGCCCGTCCCTGGAGGGGGTGCGTCACCTGAGTGGGTTGATTCACTGAGTGTGGTCATCCTGTCTGGAGTTGGCGCCCCCCTTGGGTTGTGCCGTATGGGAGATCTTTGCGGGCTATACTCAGCTTTGTCTCAGGATGGTAAGTTGGTGGTTGAAGATATCCCTCCAGTGGTGTGGGGGCTGTGCTTTGGCAAAGTGGGTGGGGTTATATCCTTCCTGTTTGGCCCTGTCCGGGGTGTCCTCGGGTGGGGCCACAGTGTCTCCTGACCCCCTGTCTCAGCCTTCAGTATTTATGCTGCAGTAGTTTATGTCGGGGGCTGGGGTCAGTTTGTTATATCTGGAGTACTTCTCCTGTCCATCTTCGGGTGTCCTGTGTGAATCTAAGTGTCGTTCTCTAATTCTCTTCTTCTCTCTCGGGACCTGAGCCCTAGGACCATGCCCCAGGACTACCTGACATGATGACTCCTTGCTGTCCCCAGTCCACCTGGCCGTGCTGCTGCTCCAGTTTCAACTGGACCTGAGCCCTAGGACCATGCCCCAGGACTACTTGACATGATGACCTTGCTGTCCCCAGTCCACCTGGCCGTGCTGCTGTTCCAGTTTCAACTGTTCTGCCTTATTATTCGACCATGCTGGTCATTTATGAACATTTGAACATCTTGGCCATGTTCTGTTATAATCTCTACCCGGCACAGCCAGAAGAGGACTGGCCACCCCTTAGCCTGGTTCCTCTCTAGGTTTCTTCCTAGGTTTTGGCTTTTCTAGGGAGTTTTTCCTAGCCACCGTGCTTCTACACCTGCATTTGCTTGCTGTTTGGGGTTTAGGCTGGGTTTCTGTACAGCACTTTGAGATATCAGCTGATGTACGAAGGGCTATATAAATAAATTTTATTTGATTTGATTTGATTTGTGATCACACCACGTCTCGTTAGCCATAAGGCATACGCCCCCACCACTCTTCTTACCAGAAAGGTGTTTGACTCTGTCGGCGCGATGCGTGGAGAAACCCGCTGGCTGCACCGCCACGAAAGCGTCTCTCCAGTGAGCCATGTTTCCGTGAAGCAAAGAACGTTACAGTCTCTGATGTCCCTCTGGAATGCTACCCTTGTTCGGATTTCATCAACCTTGTTGTCAAGAGACTGGACATTGGCGAGAAGAATGCTAGGAAGTGGGGCGTGTGCCCCGTCTCGTGAATCTGAATTGTAATGACCGCCGTTTCCCTCTTTTACGAAGTCGTTTTTTTGGGTCGCCGGCTGGGATCCATTCTGTTGTCCTGGTTGAAAGGCAGAACACAGGATCCGCTTCGTGAAAGTCATATTCTTGGTCGTACTGATGGTGAGTTGACGCTGATCTTATATTCAGTAGTTCTTCTCGACTGTATGTAATGAAACCTAAGATGACCTGGGGTACTAATGTAAGAAATAACACGGGAAAAAAAAAACTGCATAGTTTCCTAGGAACGCGAAGCGAGGCGGCCATCTCTGTCGGCGCCGGAAGTACAATAGTGCTGCAATAGTTTGTGTGTCGGGGGGGTGGGCTAGGGTCATTCTGTTATATCTGGTGTAATTGTCCTGTCTTATCAGGTGTCCTATGTTAATATAAGTATGCTTCCTCTAATTCTCTGTCTCTCTCCGCATCCCGGAGGACATGAGCCCTGGGACCATGCCTCAGGACTACCTGGCCTGATGACTCCTTGCTGCCACAAATTCACCTGATCATGCACCTTCTCCAGTTTCAACTGTTCTGCCTGCAGTTATGGAACCCTGACCTGTTCACTGGACGTGCTACCTTGTCCCAGACCTGCTGTTTGACTCTCTCTCTTCCGCACCTGCTATCTCGAACTACATAGCTCTGCTATGAGGCGACAGGTAACCTAGTGGTTAGAGCTTTGGGCCAGTAACCAAAAGGTTGCTAGATCGAATCCCCGAGCTGACAAGGTAAAAATCTGTAATTCTGCACCTGAACAAGGCAGTTAACCCACTGTTCCTAGGCCGTCATTGTAAATAAGAATTTGTTCTTAACTGACTTGCCTAAATAAAGTTTTTTTTTAAATTATAATAATAATTAAAAGCCAAATGACATTTACTCCTAAGGTGCTGACCTGTTGCACCCTCCTGCCTTTCTAGTGAGTTTTTCCTAGCCACCGTGCTTCTACATCTGCATTGCTTGCTGTTTTAGGCGGTTCTGTATAGCACTTGGTGACATCGGCTCATAAATAAAATGGATTGATTGATGAGGAAAACATTTAATTTAAACATTTAAAGTAAACCCCTTAAGGAAACAGCTGACCAGCAACCGCAATTGCACTTTCAGTCGACACTGACCTCCAGAGAGAGAGTGTGAAAGAGTACTGGAGAATGCAAATAAAAATCATACTAAAAACACTTGTGTTCTGGTTAACATAAAGACCTCTGCACTATACAATTAAAATGCCTGGTGTGCAAAACATACTATAAAAAGGCCACCAGGTGTTTTGAGGTTTTTCCTCACAGAAAGTGCAGAATAGCAGTTTTAACAAAGGACAATTCCTGTTCAGTTTAGCCTTACTAGCGTCAACACCAATAACCTGAAATCCCCGGACAATGTGTGTGTATAGGTGCTGATGAACTACATAGTTCCTAGTTCAGTTATAGAACTACAATTACAAACGTTCAGATTAAATGGAAGTGACTTTAACATCCGGACTGAGACCGACAGCTACGAGAGCAAACAATGTAACTTTAAGTTTATTTAACCTTGTTAAAAGATAATACCAGTTGTGATTACTAACCAATCCTACTGTGTGTGTGTCACATGATCCAATTTGGACCAGGTGATAGACAGCCTATAGAGAGGCTACAGAGAGGATATAGAGAGGCTATAGAGAGGATATAGAGAGGCTACAGAGAGGATATAGAGAAGCTACAGAGAGGATATAGAGAGGCTACAGAGAGGATATAAGGTCGTGGCCAAAAGTAACGAGAAAGACACTAATATTAATTTCCACAATGTTTGCTGCTTCTGTGTCTTTAGATATTTTTGTCAGATGTTACTATGGAGTACTTATTGACAATTACATGAAGTTGATACAAAGAGTCAATATTTGCAGTGTTGGCCCTTCTTTTTCAAGACCTATGCAATCTCCCCTGGCATGATGTCAATTAACTTCTGGGCCACATCCTGACTGATGACAGCCCATTCTTGCATAATCAATGCTTGGAGTTTGTCAGAATTTGTGGGTTTTTGTTTGTCCACCCGTCTCTTGAGGACTTACCACAAGTTCTATATGCTTTTAAGGTCTGGGAAGTTTCCTGGCCATGGACCCAAAATATCGATGTTTTGTTCCCCGAGCCACGTAGTTATCACTTTTGCCTTATGGCAAGGTGCTCCATCATGCTGGAAAAGGCATTGTTTGACACCAAACTGGTCCTGGATGGTTGAGAGAAGTTGCTCTCGGAGGATGTGTTGGTGCAATTCTTTATTCATAGCTGTGTTCTTAGG
>NW_027005369.1:0-4084 GCF_036934945.1 Oncorhynchus masou masou
TGTTTTGTTGTAGCCTCTGTTATTGGTAATGGTGAGAGGTTAGCATGTTTTGTTGTAGTCCTCTGTTATTGGTAATGGTGAGAGGTTAGCATGTTTGGTTGTAGTCTCTGATATTGGTAATGGTGAGAGGTTAGCATGTTTTGTTGTATCCTCTGTTATTGGTAATGGTGAGAGGTTAGCATGTTTTGTTGTAGCCTCTGTTATTGGTAATGGTGAGAGATTAG
Organism: Oncorhynchus masou masou; assembly: GCF_036934945.1. Taxonomy (NCBI): domain Eukaryota; kingdom Metazoa; phylum Chordata; class Actinopteri; order Salmoniformes; family Salmonidae; genus Oncorhynchus; species Oncorhynchus masou. The sequence continues at coordinate 225 of NW_027005369.1, forward strand.
CATGTTTCGTTGTAGCCTCTGTTATTGGTAATGGTGAGAGGTTAGCATGTTTTGTTGTATCCTCTGTTATTGGTAATGGTGAGAGGTTAGCATGTTTTGTTGTAGCCTCTGTTATTGGTAATGGTGAGAGGTTAGCATGTTTTGTTGTAGCCTCTGTAACTTTCTCACTCATTATTATTCATGATTCTTTCTCAGTCAAGGCGTCACAGGCTTGATGTCGTCATTGTGTTCGAGGAATATGGGACCAGATATACTTTTGACTAATTTAATACACTTTAAGTGTCAGAATACTTATGACTTCTTCAAATGGGGGGACTAGATACATAAAATGCTTTAATTTTTCTAAACATTGAAACAGATATGTATTAAAATATCCTCAAATAAGGTGACATTATATACTGTCACCTCATGTAAAACTGTTGATCTGAAATCCAAAATGCTGGAGAATAGAGACACATTTAAAATGTTAGCTTCACTGTCTAAATAGATATGGTGTGGACTGTTGACTCAATACAATCTAAATCTGATTCCTCACTGTCTGTCTTCTGACTGATACTGCTTTTTAAACTGGTCTGGTCAGTCTACTCAAATATTTGTACTATACATTTTTCTATCTGCAGGCTATACTTTGATCATTTGTTATTTCTAATAATGAAACATTCATTTATAAATAGATATGGCAGGTGTCAGGACACAGATATCTGAATATTTAAAAAAATATATACTGCCACGATTTTCACCACCTTAGAATGTGTCTATCACAAATGAACCGTGAAGCAATACTAAACAACTAAACATAGAATAACAACCCACAAATAAACCAAGAAATATGGTTCCCAACCAGAGACAACGATAAACAGCTGCCTCTGAGAACCAATCCAGGCAACCATAGACATATAAACACCTAGACAAGCCAAACCCCATAGATGTACAAAAACATTACATTTACGTCATTTGGCAGACGCTCTTATCCAGAGCGACTTACAAATTGGTGAATTCACCTTATGACATCCAGTGGAACAGCCACTTACAATAGTGCATCTAAATCATTTCGGGGGGGTGAGAAGAATTACTTTATCCTATCCTAGGTATTCCTTAAAGAGGTGGGGTTTCAGGTGTCTCCGGAAGGTGGTGATTGACTCAGCTGTCCTGGCGTGAGGGAGTTTGTTCCACCATTGGGGAGCCAGAGCGAGCGGTTTGACTGGGCTGAGCGGGAACTGTACTTCCTCAGTGGTAGGGAAAGCGACAGGCCAGAGGTGGATGAGAACGCAGTGCCCTTGTTTGGGTGTAGGGCTGATCCAGAGCCTGGAGGTACTGCGGTGCCGTTCCCCTCACAGCTCCGTAGGCAAGCACCATGGTCTTGTAGCGGATGCGAGCTTCAACTGGAAGCCAGTGGAGAGAGCGGAGGAGCGGGGTGACGTGAGAGAACTTGGGAAGGTTGAACACCAGACGGGCTGCGGCGTTCTGGATGAGTTGTAGGGGTTTAATGGCACAGGCAGGGAGCCCAGCCAACAGCGAGTTGCAGTAATCCAGACGGGAGATGACAAGTGCCTGGATTAGGACCTGCGCCGCTTCCTGTGTGAGGCAGGGTCGTACTCTGCGGATGTTGTAGAGCATGAACCTACAGGAACGGGCCACCGCCTTGATGTTAGTTGAGAACGACAGGGTGTTGTCCAGGATCACGCCAAGGTTCTTAGCGCTCTGGTGAGGAGGACACAATGGAGTTGTCAACCGTGATGGCGAGATCATGGAACGGGCAGTCCTTCCCCGGGAGGAAGAGCAGCTCCGTCTTGCCGAGGTTCAGCTTGAGGTGGTGATCCGTCATCCACACTGATATGTCTGCCAGACATGCAGAGATGCGATTCGCCACCTGGTCATCAGAAGGGGGAAAGGAGAAGATTAATTGTGTGTCGTCTGCATAGCAATGATAGGAGAGACCATGTGAGGTTATGACAGAGCCAAGTGACTTGGTGTATAGCGAGAATAGGAGAGGGCCTAGAACAGAGCCCTGGGGGACACCAGTGGTGAGAGCGCGTGGCGAGGAGACAGATTCTCGCCACGCCACCTGGTAGGAGCGACCTGTCAGGTAGGACGCAATCCAAGCGTGGGCCGCGCCGGAGATGCCCAACTCGGAGAGGGTGGAGAGGATCTGATGGTTCACAGTATCGAAGGCAGCCGATAGGTCTAGAAGGATGAGAGGAGAGAGAGTTAGCTTTAGCAGTGCGGAGCGCCTCCGTGATACAGAGAAGAGCAGTCTCAGTTGAATGACTAGTCTTGAAACCTGACTGATTTGGATCAAGAAGGTCATTCTGAGAGAGATAGCGGGAGAGCTGGCCAAGGACGGCACGTTCAAGAGTTTTGGAGAGAAAAGAAAGAAGGGATACTGGTCTGTAGTTGTTGACATCGGAGGGATCGAGTGTAGGTTTTTTCAGAAGGGGTGCAGCTCTCTTGAAGACGGAAGGGACGTAGCCAGCGGTCAGGGATGAGTTGATGAGCGAGGTGAGGTAAGGGAGAAGGTCTCCGGAAATGGTCTGGAGAAGAGAGGAGGGGATAGGGTCAAGCGGGCAGGTTGTTGGGCGGCCGGCCGTCACAAGAAGCGAGATTTCATCTGGAGAGAGAGGGAGAAAGAGGTCAGAGCACAGGGTAGGGCAGTGTGAGCAGAACCAGCGGTGTCGTTTGACTTAGCAAACGAGGATCGGATGTCGTCGACCTTCTTTTCAAAATGGTTGACGAAGTCATCTGCAGAGAGGGAGGAGGGGGGAGGAGGATTCAGGAGGGAGGAGAAGGTGGCAAAGAGCTTCCTAGGGTTAGAGGCAGATGCTTGGAATTTAGAGTGGAAGAAAGTGGCTTTAGCAGCAGAGACAGAGGAGGAAAATGTAGAGAGGAGGGAGTGAAAGGATGCCAGGTCCGCAGGGAGGCGAGTTTTCCTCCATTTCCGCTCGGCTGCCCGGAGCTCTGTTCTGTGAGCTCGTAATGAGTCGTCGAGCCACGGAGCGGGAGGGGAGGACCGAGCCGGCCTGGAGGATAGGGGACATAGAGAGTCAAAGGATGCAGAAAGGGAAGAGAGGAGGGTTGAGGAGGCAGAATCAGGAGATAGGTAGGAGAAGGTTTGAGCAGAGGGAAGAGATGATAGGATGGAAGAGGAGAGAGTAGCGGGGGAGAGAGAGCGAAGGTTGGGACGGCGCGATACCATCCGAGTAGGGGCAGTGTGGGAAGTGTTGGATGAGAGCGAGGGGGAAAAGGATACAAGGTAGTGGTCGGAGACTTGGAGGGGAGTTGCAATGAGGTTAGTGGAAGAACAGCATCTAGTAAAGATGAGGTCGAGCGTAATGCCTGCCTAGTGAGTAGGGGGGGAAGGTGAGAGGGTGAGGTCAAAAGAGGAGAGGAGTGGAAAGAAGAAGGCAGAGAGGAATGAGTCAAAGGTAGACGTGGGGAGGTTAAAGTCACCCAGGACTGTGAGAGGTGAGCCGTCCTCAGGAACGGAGCTTATCAAGGCATCAAGCTCATTGATGAACTCTCCGAGGGAATCTGGAGGGCGATAAACAAGCCCTCGTCACACCCTGACCTAATTAAAATAATAAAGAAAACAAAGTTTTCAGGTCGTGACATCTGCAGGCAATACTTTGATCATTTGTCATTTATAATAATGATACATTCCTTTATGAATAGATATGACACTGATGTATCTGAATATGCTGAAAAAATACACTGCCACTATTTTCACCACCAAAGAATATCAGTGTGGTTTTAAAATGATTTGACTCTTTGCAGGCTGTCAGGCTGTCTAGTCACAGAGGAAGGCTGTGCTTCTCTGGTCTCAGCTCTGGAGTCAAACCCCTCACACCTGAGAGAACTGGATC
>NW_027005370.1:0-4082 GCF_036934945.1 Oncorhynchus masou masou
AGAACCCACTTTACTGTGTAGTGGGCCTGTGAGAGAGATAACCCACCTTACTGTGTCGTGGGCCTGTGAGAGAGATAACCCACCTTACTGTGTAGTGGGCCTGTGAGAGAGAGAACCCACTTTACTGTGTAGTGGGCCTGTGAGAGAGAGAACCCACCTTACTGTGTAGTGGGCCTGTGAGAGAGAATAAACCACTTTACTGTGTAGTGGGCCTGTGAGAGAGAGAACCCACTTTACTGTGTAGTGGGCCTGTGCGAGAGAGAACCCACTTTACTGTGTAGTGGGCCTGTGAGAGAGAGAACCCACTTTACTGTGTAGTGGACCTGTGAGAGAGAGAGAACCCACCTTACTGTGTAGTGGGCCTGTGAGAGAGAGATAAACCACTTTACTGTGTAGTGGGCCTGTGAGAGAGAGAACCCACTTTACTGTGTAGTGGGCCTGTGAAGAGATAACCCACTTTACTGTGTCGTGGGCCTGTGAGAGAGAACCCACTTTACTGTGTGGTGGGCCTGTGAGAGAGATAACCCACTTTACTGTGTAGTGGGCCTGTGAGAGAGAAGCCCACTTTACTGTGTAGTGGGCCTGTGCAGAGAGAGAACCCACTTTACTGTGTAGTGGGCCTGTGAAGAAGGAGAAGACCCACCTTACTGTGTGAGTGGGCCTGTGAGAGAGAACCCACCGCCCCCACTGTGTAGTGGGCCTGTGAGAGCGATGGGCATCGTGTGGCCCTGGACACTGCTGCTTTACAGTGAAGTGAACAGTAATGGTGAGGCACTGTGGTAGTTGAGCAGGCCTGTCGACACATTGTTCCCATCCATCTGGTGTCATTCAGGGCTTTTGTAGGCGCTGAGTGTAATGTAGGTTGGGCAGTATACTGTATTTTGGGAGGTGGTGCTTCCCCCTCTCTCTCTCTCTCTCTCTCTCTCTCTCTCTCTCTCTCTCCCCCTCTCTCTCTCCCCCCTCTCTCTTTCTCTTCCCCCTCTCTCCTCCTCCTCTTCCCCCCCACTCTCTCTCTCTCTTCCCCCCTCTCTTTCTCTCCCTCCCCTCTCTCTTTCTCTCTTCCCCCTCTCTCTCTCCTCCTCTTTCCCCACCTCTCTCTCTCTTTCTCTTCCCCCTCTCTCTCTCCTCCCCCTCTCTCTCTCTTCCCTCTCTCTCTCTCCCCCACTCTCTCCACCCCCTCTCTCCTCCCCTCTCTCTCTCCCCCTCCCCCTCTCTCTTTCTCTCTCCCCCTCTCTCTCCTCCCCCTCTCTCTCTCTCTTCCCCTCTCTCTCTCTCTCTTGCTTTCTCTCCCCCTGCTCTCTCACCCCCTCTCTCCTCCCTCTCTCTCTCTCTCCGTCTCCCCCCCCCTCTCTCTCTCTCCTCTCTCTCTCTCCTCCCTCTCTCTCTCTCTCTCTCCCCCCTCGCTCTCTCCCCCTCTCTCTCCCCCTCTCTCTCTCTCCCCCTCTCTCTCTCCCCCCCATCTCCCCCCCCCTGCTCTCTCTCTCTCTCTCTCTCTCTCTCTCCCTCATCTCCCCCTCTCCCTCTCACTCCCCCTCCCTCTCCTCCCCCCCTCTCTCTCTCTTCCCCCCTCTCTCTCCCCCACCTCTCTCCCCCTCTCTCTCTTCCCCTCCCCTCTCTCCCCCCCATCTCTCCCTCTCTCTCTCACCCCCTCTCTCCTCCCTCTCTCTCTCTTCCCCCCCCCCCTTCCCCCCCTCTCTCTATCTCCCCCCGTCTCTCTTCCCCTCCCTCTCTCTCCCCCATCTCTCCCCTCTCTCTTTCTTCCCCCTCTCTCTCCCCCATCTCCCCCTCTCTCTCTCTCTCTCCCCCCGCTCTCTCTCTTCCCCCACTCTCTCTTCTCCCCTCTCCCTCCCTCTCTCTCCCCCCTCTCTCATTCTCTGCCTGACCTCTGCTTTCTCTCTCTCTCTCAATTCAATTTCAATTCAAGGGCTTTCCCCCTCTCTCTCTGCCTGACCTCTGCATTCTCTCCTCCCCTTTTTCTCCCTCCCTTTCTCTCCCCCCCTCTCTCCCCTCTCACTCTCTCTCTGCCTGACCTCTGCTTTCTCTCCTCCTCCTCCTCTCCCCCTCTCTCTTTCACTTTCTCTTTCAATCTCTCTCTCAACTCTATCTGTCCCATTCAGAGGAATCTGAGTGATGATGGGAGGATGAAGTAGGAGAGAGGGAGGTGGTTCAGTACTGTGGCCAGTGTAGAGAAACCTCTAAAGGAAGGCAGTATTAATGAGAGGTCAGTAGATGAGCCTCCTCTGAGAGGAGAGCATTAGTCTCCAGTCCCGTCTGTCTGTATCCTTCACAATCACTTCCTCTTCACACTGCATGGTGAAGAGGGTCACTTTTAGACCGATAAAATGTGCTTCTAAGTGATTTGTGAAGCCTCTGTATTGGACTAAAGAAGATGTTCTCTTTGTACCTCTCACTGCCTGCTAGCTGTGTGGAGACTGGCTGACTGACTGACAGACTGCACTGACTGGTCTGGTCTAAAGGGGCTGACTGACTGACAGACTGCACTGACTGGTCTGGTCTAAAGGGGCTGACTGACTGACAGACTGCACTGACTGGTCTGGTCTAAAGGGGCTGACTGACTGACAGACTGCACTGACTGGTCTGGTCTAAAGGGGCTGACTGACTGACAGACTGCACTGACTGGTCTGGTCTAAAGGGGCTGACTGACTGACAGACTGCACTGACTGGTCTGGTCTAAAGGGGCTGACTGACTGACAGACTGCACTGACTGGTCTGGTCTAAAGGGGCTGACTGACTGACAGACTGCACTGACTGGTCTGGTCTAAAGGGGCTGACTGACTGACAGACTGCACTGACTGGTCTGGTCTAAAGGGGCTGACTGACTGACAGACTGCACTGACTGGTCTGGTCTAAAGGGGCTGACTGACTGACAGACTGCACTGACTGGTCTGGTCTAAAGGGGCTGACTGACTGACAGACTGCACTGACTGGTCTGGTCTAAAGGGGCTGACTGACTGACAGACTGCACTGACTGGTCTGGTCTAAAGGGGCTGACTGACTGACAGACTGCACTGACTGGTCTGGTCTAAAGGGGCTGACTGACTGACAGACTGCACTGACTGGTCTGGTCTAAAGGGGCTGACTGACTGACAGACTGCACTGACTGGTCTGGTCTAAAGGGGCTGACTGACTGACAGACTGCACTGACTGGTCTGGTCTAAAGGGGCTGACTGACTGACAGACTGCACTGACTGGTCTGGTCTAAAGGGGCTGACTGACTGACAGACTGCACTGACTGGTCTGGTCTAAAGGGGCTGACTGACTGACAGACTGCACTGACTGGTCTGGTCTAAAGGGGCTGACTGACTGACAGACTGCACTGACTGGTCTGGTCTAAAGAGGGTGACTGACTGACTGGCAGACTGACTGACTGGCTGATTGACTGACTGGCAGGCTGACGGGCTGACTGACGGGCCAGTCTTGGACTGTTTTCTGGGCCTCAGTAAAGACGGATGGGTTGCCTCCCTCAATGTTCCAATATTCCGTCTGTACATGTTTTGGCATCAATTTGGACAATCACTCACTCACTCACATAAGAGCTGTTGAAATCAGAAAGCCTTGGTGCTCCGCGTCACATCAACATTCAGCATGCAGAGATTCTTCACGTGCTCTCGCACAATTGATCACATTTTCATTGACGTTCCTGCTCTACATTGAAATAGGTTATTTTATTTTCAGAAACGACTGTTTATTGTGGTGACATTATTGAGTGTGTTGTGAAGTAGCCTTAAGAATGGATGTGTGGAGACTAAAGAATAGACTGTTGCAACATAAAGCAACAGTTAAATGGAGCCCTGCTTCACTCTGGTTAGTCTTTCCATGGTATATCATTGATCATTCACTAGTCCTGTCTGTGTGCTAATGTGGACGGAAAATATACTTTTTTACAAGCACTCTCCAGAACCAAAAGGGTTCTTCGGCTGTCCCCATAGGAGAACCCTTTGAAGAACCGTTTTGATTCCAGCTAGAACCCTTTGGTTCCAGGTAGAACCGATTTGATTCCAGGTAGAACCCTATTTGGTTCCAGGTAGGAACTGATCTGGTTGTTGTCATTTATGGGCCTA
>NW_027005371.1:0-4082 GCF_036934945.1 Oncorhynchus masou masou
AGGTGTTACCTGAGACTAGTCCAGTATCTCTGATGATATAATACTGTATTGTAGTGATGGAGGTGTTACCTGAGACCAGTCCAGTATCTCTGATGATATAATACTGTATTGTAGTGATGGAGGTGGTACCTGAGACCAGTCCAGTATCTCTGATGATATAATACTGTATTGTAGTGTTGGAGGTGTTACCTGAGACTAGTCCAGTATCTCTGATGATATAATACTGTATTGTAGTGATGGAGGTGTTACCTGAGACTAGTCCAGTATCTCTGATGATATAATACTGTATTGTAGTGTTGGAGGTGTTACCTGAGACTAGTCCAGTATCTCTGATGATATAATACTGTATTGTAGTGATGGAGGTGTTACCTGAGACTAGTCCAGTATCTCTGATGATATAATACTGTATTGTAGTGATGGAGGTGTTACCTGAGACTAGTCCAGTATCTCTGATGATATAATACTGTATTGTAGTGATGGAGGTGTTACCTGAGACTAGTCCAGTATCTCTGATGATATAATACTGTATTGTAGTGATGGAGGTGTTACCTGAGACTAGTCCAGTATCTCTGATGATATAATACTGTATTGTAGTGATGGAGGTGTTACCTGAGACTAGTCCAGTATCTCTGATGATATAATACTGTATTGTAGTGATGGAGGTGTTACCTGAGACTAGTCCAGTATCTCTGATGATATAATACTGTATTGTAGTGATGGAGGTGTTACCTGAGACTAGTCCAGTATCTCTGATGATATAATACTGTATTGTAGTGATGGAGGTGTTACCTGAGACTAGTCCAGTATCTCTGATGATATAATACTGTATTGTAGTGTTGGAGGTGGTACCTGAGACTAGTCCAGTATCTCTGATGATATAATACTGTATTGTAGTGATGGAGGTGTTACCTGAGACTAGTCCAGTATCTCTGATGATATAATACTGTATTGTAGTGATGGAGGTGTTACCTGAGACTAGTCCAGTATCTCTGATGATATAATACTGTATTGTAGTGTTGGAGGTGTTACCTGAGACTAGTCCAGTATCTCTGATGATATAATACTGTATTGTAGTGATGGAGGTGGTACCTGAGACTAGTCCAGTATCTCTGATGATATAATACTGTATTGTAGTGATGGAGGTGTTACCTGAGACTAGTCCAGTATCTCTGATGATATAATACTGTATTGTAGTGATGGAGGTGTTACCTGAGACTAGTCCAGTATCTCTGATGATATAATACTGTATTGTAGTGATGGAGGTGTTACCTGAGACTAGTCCAGTATCTCTGATGATATAATACTGTATTGTAGTGATGGAGGTGTTACCTGAGACTAGTCCAGTATCTCTGATGATATAATACTGTATTGTAGTGATGGAGGTGTTACCTGAGACTAGTCCAGTATCTCTGATGATATAATACTGTATTGTAGTGTTGGAGGTGTTACCTGAGACTAGTCCAGTATCTCTGATGATATAATACTGTATTGTAGTGATGGAGGTGTTACCTGAGACTAGTCCAGTATCTCTGATGATATAATACTGTATTGTAGTGTTGGAGGTGTTACCTGAGACTAGTCCAGTATCTCTGATGATATAATACTGTATTGTAGTGATGGAGGTGTTACCTGAGACTAGTCCAGTATCTCTGATGATATAATACTGTATTGTAGTGATGGAGGTGTTACCTGAGACTAGTCCAGTATCTCTGATGATATAATACTGTATTGTAGTGATGGAGGTGGTACCTGAGACTAGTCCAGTATCTCTGATGATATAATACTGTATTGTAGTGATGGAGGTGTTACCTGAGACTAGTCCAGTATCTCTGATGATATAATACTGTATTGTAGTGTTGGAGGTGTTACCTGAGACTAGTCCAGTATCTCTGATGATATAATACTGTATTGTAGTGTTGGAGGTGTTACCTGAGACTAGTCCAGTATCTCTGATGATATAATACTGTATTGTAGTGTTGGAGGTGTTACCTGAGACTAGTCCAGTATCTCTGATGATATAATACTGTATTGTAGTGATGGAGGTGTTACCTGAGACTAGTCCAGTATCTCTGATGATATAATACTGTATTGTAGTGTTGGAGGTGTTACCTGAGACTAGTCCAGTATCTCTGATGATATAATACTGTATTGTAGTGTTGGAGGTGTTACCTGAGACTAGTCCAGTATCTCTGATGATATAATACTGTATTGTAGTGATGGAGGTGTTACCTGAGACTAGTCCAGTATCTCTGATGATATAATACTGTATTGTAGTGATGGAGGTGTTACCTGAGACTAGTCCAGTATCTCTGATGATATAATACTGTATTGTAGTGTTGGAGGTGTTACCTGAGACTAGTCCAGTATCTCTGATGATATAATACTGTATTGTAGTGATGGAGGTGTTACCTGAGACTAGTCCAGTATCTCTGATGATATAATACTGTATTGTAGTGTTGGAGGTGTTACCTGAGACTAGTCCAGTATCTCTGATGATATAATACTGTATTGTAGTGATGGAGGTGTTACCTGAGACTAGTCCAGTATCTCTGATGATATAATACTGTATTGTAGTGTTGGAGGTGTTACCTGAGACTAGTCCAGTATCTCTGATGATATAATACTGTATTGTAGTGATGGAGGTGTTACCTGAGACTAGTCCAGTATCTCTGATGATATAATACTGTATTGTAGTGATGGAGGTGGTACCTGAGACTAGTCCAGTATCTCTGATGATATAATACTGTATTGTAGTGTTGGAGGTGTTACCTGAGACTAGTCCAGTATCTCTGATGATATAATACTGTATTGTAGTGATGGAGGTGTTACCTGAGACTAGTCCAGTATCTCTGATGATATAATACTGTATTGTAGTGTTGGAGGTGGTACCTGAGACTAGTCCAGTATCTCTGATGATATAATACTGTATTGTAGTGATGGAGGTGTTACCTGAGACTAGTCCAGTATCTCTGATGATATAATACTGTATTGTAGTGTTGGAGGTGTTACCTGAGACTAGTCCAGTATCTCTGATGATATAATACTGTATTGTAGTGATTGGAGGTGTTACCTGAGACTAGTCCAGTATCTCTGATGATATAATACTGTATTGTAGTGTTGGAGGTGTTACCTGAGACTAGTCCAGTATCTCTGATGATATAATACTGTATTGTAGTGATGGAGGTGTTACCTGAGACTAGTCCAGTATCTCTGATGATATAATACTGTATTGTAGTGTTGGAGGTGTTACCTGAGACTAGTCCAGTATCTCTGATGATATAATACTGTATTGTAGTGTTGGAGGTGTTACCTGAGACTAGTCCAGTATCTCTGATGATATAATACTGTATTGTAGTGATGGAGGTGTTACCTGAGACTAGTCCAGTATCTCTGATGATATAATACTGTATTGTAGTGTTGAGGTGTTACCTGAGACTAGTCCAGTATCTCTGATGATATAATACTGTATTGTAGTGATGGAGGTGGTACCTGAGACTAGTCCAGTATCTCTGATGATATAATACTGTAGTTGTAGTGATGGAGGTGTTACCTGAGACTAGTCCAGTATCTCTGATGATATAATACTGTATTGTAGTGTTGGAGGTGGTACCTGAGACTAGTCCAGTATCTCTGATGATATAATACTGTATTGTAGTGTTGGAGGTGTTACCTGAGACTAGTCCAGTATCTCTGATGATATAATACTGTATTGTAGTGTTGGAGGTGTGTACCTGAGACTAGTCCAGTATCTCTGATGATATAATACTGTATTGTAGTGTTGGAGGTGTTACCTGAGACTAGTCCAGTATCTCTGATGATATAATACTGTATTGTAGTGATGGAGGTGGTACCTGAGACTAGTCCAGTATCTCTGATGATATAATACTGTATTGTAGTGATGGAGGTGTTACCTGAGACTAGTCCAGTATCTCTGATGATATAATACTGTATTGTAGTGTTGGAGGTGTTACCTGAGACTAGTCCAGTATCTCTGATGATATAATACTGTATTGTAGTGATGGAGGTGGTACCTGAGACTAGTCCAGTATCTCTGATGATATAATACTGTAGTTGTAGTGTTG
>NW_027005372.1:0-4081 GCF_036934945.1 Oncorhynchus masou masou
GGTCCTTTGCAACAAACACTTACTGCACCATGCACTTGAATCCAGCTCTGTCTCCCTTTGTGTTCATTACACATCACAACAGCAGGATTTGTGTTGCCTGATGCCACAAGAAACGGGCAACCAGTGAAGAACAAACACCATTGTAAATACAACCCATATTTATGTTGATTTATTTTCCCTTTGTACTTTAACTATTTGCACGTCATTATAACACTGTAGATAGCCATATTATGACATTGACATGTCTCTGTTCCTTTGAAACGTTTGTGAGTGTAATGTTCACTGTTCCTTTTTTTTCACTTTTGTAATTATCTATTTCAAATAAAATAAAATAAAATTAAAAAATGTCACATACACATGGTTAGCAGATGTTAATGCGAGTGTAGCGAAATGCTTGTGCTTCTACTTCCGACAATGCAGTAATAACCAACAAGTAATCTAACTGACAATTCTAAAACTACTGTCTTATACACACAAGTGTAAGGGGATAAAGAATATGTACATAAAGATACATGAATGAGTGATGAAAACATTTTGAGCAGCATAGGCAAGATACAGCAGATGGTAACAGTACAGTATATACATATGAGAGAGTATGTAAACAAAGTGGCATAGTTAAAGTGGTACATGTATTACATAAAGATGCGGTAGATGATATAGAGTATACAGTATATACGTATACATATGAGATGAATAATGTAGGGTATGTAAACATTATATTGCCCCAACAGCGTGTAAACATGTTTCCCATGTTAATAAAGCCCTGTGAATTGTAAAGGGAGAGAGACAGAGGAAGAAACAAAGTGCTAGAGAGGCAGACTTCACACAGAATGGTTGTGTTGTGTCCTGGAGTGACCCCTAGAGGTAATAACATGATGCCCTCTGATTCCCAGACAGTTTTATTGGTCCAATACCATGTGACCATGTGACCTATAGGGACCATGATGTCTTTACTCAGTCTCCAGCGGATAGACTTTAGTTGTTGTCTTAGGGAAACTTTTTTTTTAGAAATCATGGTGGTAATTGGAAAACCAGGAAAGAGCACTAGATTACTATAGACTGATTAAACTGGATTGCCTATTTAATTCACTTAATTACTGTGAGTCTGGGTGAGTGTAATACCAAGGTCCCACCATGCGGTGGAGGGCCACTTGCAGCATTTGAGTCTAACTGATTTAGTGTTGGAAAGGCACAGAGGAAGGTCTCCGCAATGGTATCCCATCCCATGTATAGTACACTATATGGTCCTGGGCTATGGTCAAAAGTAGTGCACTATACGGGAATTTAGAGCCATTTCAAATGCCTACTAAATAAATAACACGCACACACACACACACACATCATCTCGATGCCAGGAATGTGGTCTAGATTACAATAAAAACAGACTGAACAGGAAAAAAGGATCAAAAGGTATTGTCTTAAACGTGTCAGTTCCTTTTATAACCACAGTGGGAGTGGTATGCTTTGAGGTCAGGGCCAAGTCCATGAAACACATTCTAGCCCTGGGTTATATGACATAATATGGTATTAGGTTAGGGGGTTAGGAAGGTTAAGCGAAAATGGGATTTTGAATAGGAATCAATTGTTTGGTGCCCACAAGGATAGTAAAATAAATGTGTGTGTGTGTGTGGGGGGGGGGCTCACGCACATATCTATGTGATGGAGAAAGCTAAAGGGGGAGAGGTCGAAGGAGAATGGAAAAAGAGAGAGGATGTGCTAGGAAGTTAGATTTTCTTCTATCCAGGGAAAAAAGGTGGATGAAATGGAGAGAATGACTGTTACAGGACCGCTGTATGGCTGGTCTCAGTAGAATCTGTTCTTCTGGACAGCTGTATGGCTGGATCTCAGACCTGTTCTCTGACCAACTGAATGGCTGGGTTTTAATAGAATCTGTTCTCTGGACCGCTGTATGGCTGGATCTCAGTAGAATCTGTTCTCTGGCCCGCTGTATGGCTGGGTCTCAGTAGAATCTGTTCTCTGGACCGCTGTATGGCTGGATCTCAGTAGAATCTGTTCTCTAGACCGCTGTATGGCTGAGTTTTAATAGAATCTGTTCTCTGGCCCGCTGTATGGCTGGGTCTCAGTAGAATCTGATCTCTGGATCGCTGTATGGCTGGATCTCAGTAGCATCTGTTCTCTGGACCGCTGTATGGCTGGATCTCAGTAGAATCTGTTCTCTGGACCACTGTATGGCTGGATCTCAGTAGAATCTGTTCTCTGGACCGCTGTATGGCTGGGTCTCAGTAGAATCTGGTCTCTGACGGCTGTATGGCTGGATCTCACAGAATCTGTTCTCTGGACTGCTGTATGGCTGGATCTCAGTAGAATCTGTTCCCAGACCGCTGTATGGCTGGATCTCAGTAGAATCTGCCTTCGACCGCTGTATGACTTGATCTCAGTAGAATCTGTTCTCTGGAACGCTGAATGGCTGGATCTCAGTAAATCTGTTCTCTGACCGCTGGATCTCAGTAGGCTGGATCTCAGTAGAATCTGTTCTCTGGACCGCTGTATGGCTGGGTCTCAGTAGAATCTGTTCTCTGGACCGCTGTATGGCTGGATCTCAGTAGAATCTGTTCTCTGGACCGCTGTATGGCTGGGCTGTTTAATAGAATCTGTTCTCTGGACCGCTGTATGGCTGGATCTCAGTAGAATCTCTCTCTGGCCCGCTGTATGGCTGGGTCTCAGTAGAATCTGTTCTCTGGATCGCTGTATGGCTGGATCTCAGTAGCATCTGTTCTCTGACCGCTGTATGGCTGGGCCTCAGATCTGTTCTCTGGACCGCTGTATCTCTGGATCTCAGTAGAATCTGTTCTCTGGACCACTGTTTGGCTGGGTCTCAGTAGAATCTGTTCTCTGACCACTGTGGCTGGGTCTCAGTAGAATCTGGTCTCTGGACCGCTGTATGGCTGGATCTCAATAGAATCTGTTCTCTGGACCGCTGTATGGCTGGATCTCAGTAGAATCTGTTCTCTAGACCGCTGTATGGCTGGATCTCAGTAGAATCTGCTCTCTGGACCGCTGTATGACTTGATCTCAGTAGAATCTGTTCTCTGGAACGCTGAATGGCTGGATCTCAGTAGAATCTGTTCTCTGGACCGCTGATGGCTGGATCTCAGTAGAATCTGTTCTCTGGACCGCTGTATGGCTGGGTCTCAGTAGAATCTGTTCTCTGACCGCTGTATGGCTGGATCTCAGTAGAATCTGTTCTCTAGACCACTGTATGGCTGGGTTTTAATAGAATCTGTTCTCTGGACCGCTGTATGGTTGGATCTCAGTAGAATCTGTTCTCTGGCCCGCTGTATGGCTGGGTCTCAGTAGAATCTGATCTCTGGATCGCTGTATGGCTGGATCTCAGTAGAATCTGTTCTCTGGACCGCTGTATGGCTGGATCTCAGTAGAATCTGTTCTCTGGACCGCTGTATGGCTGGGTCTCAGTAGAATCTGTTCTCTGGACCACTGTATGGCTGGGTCTCAGTAGAATCTGTTCTCTGGACCGCTGTATGGCTGGATCTCAGTAGAATCTGTTCTCTGGACCGCTGTATGGCTGGATCTCAGTAGAATCTGTTCTCTAGACCGCTGTATGGCTGGATCTCAGTAGAATCTGCTCTCTGGACCGCTGTATGACTTGATCTCAGTAGAATCTGTTCTCTGGAACGCTGAATGGCTGGATCTCAGTAGAATCTGTTCTCTGGACCGCTGTATGGCTGGATCTCAGTAGAATCTGTTCTCTGGACCACTGTATGGCTGGGTCTCAGTAGAATCTGTTCTCTGGACCACTGTATGGCTGGATCTCAGTAGAATCTGCTCTCTGGACCGCTGTATGACTTGGATCTCAGTAGATTCTGTTCTCTGGACCGCTGTATGGCTGGATCTCAGTAGAATCTGTTCTCTGGACCACTGTATGGCTGGGTCTCAGTAGAATCTGTTCTCTGGACTCGCTGTATGGCTGGATCTCAGTAGAATCTGCTCTCTGGACCGCTGTATGGCTTGATCTCAGTAGAATCTGTTCTCTGGACCACTGTATGGCTGGGTCTCAGTAGAATCTGTTCTCTGGACCGCTGTATGGCTGGATCTCAGTAGA
>NW_027005373.1:0-4081 GCF_036934945.1 Oncorhynchus masou masou
CAAACTATAACCACACTGCTAACCTTATCCCTAACTTTAACCACATTGCTAACCTTATCCCTAATGTTAACCACACTGCTAACCTTATCCCTAATGTTAACCACACTGCTAACCTTATCCCTAACTTTAACCACATTGCTAACCTTATCCCTAACTTTAACCACACTGCTAACCTTATCCCTAATGTTAACCACACTGCTAAACTTATCCCGAACTTTAACCACACTGCTAACCTTATCCCGAACTTTAACCACATTGCTAACCTTATCCCTAATGTTAACCACACTGCTAACCTTATCCCTAATGTTAACCACACTACTAACCTTATCCCTAACTTTAACAACATTGCTAACCTTATCCCTAACTTTAACCACACTGCTAACCTTATCCCTAACTTTAACCACACTGCTAACCTTATCCCTAACTTTAACCACACTACTAACCTTATCCCTAACTTTAACAACATTGCTAACCTTATCCCGAACTTTAACCACCCTGCTAACCTTATCCCTAACTTTAACCATACTGCTAACTCATCCCACGCATAACTCACACTGCTAACCTTGATTCCGAACTTTAAATCCACCCTGCTAACCCTATCCCTAACTTTAACCACACTGCTAACCTTATCCCTAACTTTAACCACACTGCTAACCTTATCCCTAACTTTAACCACACTGCTAACCTTATGCCTAATTTTAACCACACTGCTAACCTTATCTCTAATATTAACCACACTGCTAACCTTATCCCTAATGTTAACCACACTGCTAACCTTATGCCTAATTTTAACCACACTGCTAACCTTATCTCTAATATTAACCACACTGCTAACCTTATCCCGAATGTTAACTACACTGCGAACCTTATCCCTAACTTTAACCCCACTGCTAACCTCATCCCGAACTTTAAATTAAGAAAAAATAAACATTTGTTTTCATGATTTTGACTTTGTGGCTGTGCTATCTACAGTCTTAGAAAAAAGGGTTCCAAAAGGGTTCTTCGGCTGTCCCCATAGGAGAACCATTTTGGGTTCCATGTAGAACCCTCTGTGAAACCAAAAAGTGTTCTACCTGGAAACAAAATGGGTTATTCAAAGGGTTCTCCTATGGGGACAGCTGAAGATCCCTTTTAGGATCGAGATATCACCTTTTTTTCTAAGACTGAAGTGGAAACCATAACATACCCAAACAACCATGTCCTCTCTATACTTCATACATAAACAACCATGTCCTCTCTATACTTCATACCCAAACAACCATGTCCTCTCTATACTTCATACATAAACAACCATGTCCTCTCTATACTTCATACCCAAACAACCATGTCCTCTCTATACTTCATACATAAACAACCATGTCCTCTCTATACTTCATACATAAACAACCATGTCCTCTCTATACTTCATACATAAACAACCATGTCCTCTCTATACTTCATACATTAACAACCATGTCCTCTCTATACTTCATACATAACAACCATGTCCTCTCTATACTTCATACCCAAACAACCATGTCCTCTCTATACTTCACATAAACAACCATGTCCTCTCTATCATTATACATAAACAACCATGTCCTCTCATACTTCATGCATAAGCAACATGTCCTCTCTATACTTCATACATATTAACCATGTCCTCTCTATATTATACATAAACAACCATGTCCCTCTCTATACTTCATACATAAACAACCATGTCTCTCTATACTTCATACATAAACAACCATGTCCTCTCTATACTTCATGCATAAACAACCATGTCACTCTCTATACTTCATACACAAACACTATCTCTACATTAGACTCAACATTTAACCCAGGCTGGTTCCATATATACTGTAGCACCAGATCACATGTACATTTTCCATTGGTGGCATTTTTCTCAGTGAATTCAGCCCTCAGTGCTAATAACACACATCTGATCGTAAGGAGCGTCCTTAATCAATTGAGATAAGAGAGGAAAGAGGGAAGGAGAGAGGAGTGCGGAAAGTTAGAAATGTGAATAGAGTTTTACGGAAGAGCACGGAAAGGCAAAGAGGACAGAATGAAAGTGGAGAGAAAGAGTCCCCCTGAGTTTCTCCATTTTTGCTCTCTTGGGTTACACATCTCTGAAGCTGGTGTGACTACAAGATTAGCATCGGCTGACTGCAACTTTTATAAATCTGACATAATTGTAAACCAGTCTGACAGCTAGAAGCACTGTTCCCTAGACTGAGCCCCATGCAGTCCCTTTAGCCTGGTCCCAGATCAGTTTGTGCTGACAATGATCAAAAGGGTTCAATTGGCAAAGAAAGGCACAAAGGGATCTGGGACCCAGGCTACAGTCATTCTGCCTGCTACATTATCTACAGTGTTTATCTACACAGACAACTGATAAGAAAGATTCAATAATAACGGATGGAGGGAGAAAAGGCGATGCTTGTCAACTTAAAGCAGAGCCCTGAAATAGCATTACATGATTTATGGATTACAGTCTAATAGATTCACATTTTAATTAGATGTTTATTTTTTAACTGCATTGTTGGAAAAGGACCTATACGTAAAATTTCACTGTTCGTCTACACCTGCTGTTTACAAAGCAACGATGTTGATCCATGAGATGACCTCAAATCATCCTTTTTCATCATCCCCTCTTTTCTACTTCTCTACCCTCTAAAACTCCCTCTACTCTCTACTATAACTCCCTATTATTATAACTCCCTCTACTCTCTACTATAACTCCTCTACTCTCTATTATAACTCCCTCTACTCTCTATTATAACTCCCTCTACTCTATTATAACTCCTCTACTCTATTATAACTCCCTCTACTCTCTACTACAACTCCTCTACTCTCTCTATAACTCCCTCTCTCCACTATAACTCCCTCTACTCTCTATTATAACTCCCTCCTCTCTATTATAACTCCTCCTCTCTCTATTATAACTCCCTCTACTCTCTATAACTCCCTCTACTTACTATAACTCCCTCTACTCTCTATTATAACTCCCTCTACTCTCTACTATAACTCCTCTACTCTCCATTATAACTCCCTCTACTCTCTATTATAACTCCCTCTACTCTCTATTATAACTCCCTCTACTCTCTATTATAACTCCCTCTACTCTCTATTATAACTCCCTCTACTCTCTACTATAACTCCCTCTACTCTCTATTATAACTCCTCTACTCTCTATTATAACTCCCTCTACTCTCTATTATAACTCCCTCTACTCTCTATTATAACTCCCTCTACTCTCTACTATAACTCCCTCTACTCTCTATTATAACTCCCTCTACTCTCTATTATAACTCCCTCTACTCTCTATTATAACTCCCTCTACTCTCTATTATAACTCCCTCTACTCTCTACTATAACTCCCTCTACTCTCTATTATAACTCCTACTCTCTATTATAACTCCCTCTACTCTCTATTATAACTCCCTCTACTCTATTATAACTCCCTCTACTCTCTACTATAACTCCCTCTACTCTATTATAACTCCCTCTACTCTCTACTATAACTCCCTCTACTCTATTATAACTCCCTCTACTCTCTATTATAACTCCCTCTACTCTCTACTATAACTCCCTCTACTCTCTATTATAACTCCCTCTACTCTCTATTATAACTCCCTCTACTCTCATTATAACTCCCTCTACTCTCTACTATAACTCCCTCTACTCTCTATTATAACTCCCTCTACTCTCTACTATAACTCCCTCTACTCTCTATTATAATCCCTCTACTCTCTATTATAACTCCCTCTACTCTCTACTATAACTCCCTCTACTCTCTATTATAACTCCCTCTCCACTCTCTATTATAACTCCCTCTACTCTCTACTATAACTCCCCTACTCTCTATTATAACTCCCTCTACTCTCTATTATAATTCCCTCTACTCTCTATTATAACTCCCTCTACTCTCTACTATAACTCCCTCTACTCTCTACTATAACTCCCTCTACTCTCTATTATAACTCCCTCCACTCTCTATTATAACTCCCTCTACTCTATTATAACTCCCTCTACTCTATTATAACTCCCTCTACTCTCTACTACAACTCCCTCTACTCTCTATTATAATTCCCTC
>NW_027005374.1:0-4080 GCF_036934945.1 Oncorhynchus masou masou
ACATTACATTTACATTTAAGTCATTTGGCAGACGCTCTTATCCAGAGCGACTTACAAATTGGTGAATTCACCTTATGACATCCAGTGGAACAGCCACTTTACAATAGTGCATCTAAATCATTTAAGGGGGGGGGTGAGAAGGATTACTTTATCCTATCCTAGGTATTCCTTAAAGAGGTGGGGTTTCAGGTGTCTCCGGAAGGTGGTGATTGACTCCGCTGTCCTGGCGTCGTGAGGGAGTTTGTTCCACCATTGGGGGGCCAGAGCAGCGAACAGTTTTGACTGGGCTGAGCGGGAACTGTACTTCCTCAGTGGTAGGGAGGCGAGCAGGCCAGAGGTGGATGAACGCAGTGCCCTTGTTTGGGTGTAGGGCCTGATCAGAGCCTGGAGGTACTGCGGTGCCGTTCCCCTCACAGCTCCGTAGGCAAGCACCATGGTCTTGTAGCGGATGCGAGCTTCAACTGGAAGCCAGTGGAGAGAGCGGAGGAGCGGGGTGACGTGAGAGAACTTGGGAAGGTTGAACACCAGACGGGCTGCGGCATTCTGGATGAGTTGTAGGGGTTTAATGGCACAGGCAGGGGAGCCCAGCCAACAGCGAGTTGCAGTAATCCAGGCCCGGGAGATGACAAGTGCCTGGATTAGGACCTGCGCCGCTTCCTGTGTGAGGCAGGGTCGTACTCTGCGGATGTTGTAGAGCATGAACCTACAGGAATGGGCCACCGCCTTGATGTTAGTTGAGAACGACAGGGTGTTTGTCCAGGATCACGCCAGGTTCTGTAGCGCTCTGGGAGGAGGACACAATGGAGTTGTCAACGTGGCGAGATCGAGCGGGCAGTCCTTCCCGGGAGAAGAGCAGCTCCGTCTTGCCGAGGTTCAGCTTGAGGTGGTGATCCGTCATCCACACTGAAATATGTCTGCCAGACAGCCACAGAATGCGGTCGCCACCTGGTCATCAGAAGGGGGAAAGGAGAAGATTAATTGTGTCATCTGCATAGCAATGATAGGAGAGACCATGTGAGGTTATGACAGAGCCAAGTGACTTGGTGTATAGCGAGAATAGAGAGGGCCTAGAACAGAGCCTGGGGGACACCAGTGGTGAGAGCGCGCGTGGCGTAGGAGACAGATTCTCGCCACGCCACCTGGTAGAGCGACCTGTCAGGTAGGACCGCAATCAAGCGTGAAATGCGCCGGGATGCCCAACTCGGAGAGGGTGGAGAGTGGGGAGGATCTGATAGATCACAGTATCGAAGGCAGCCGATAGGTCTAGAAGGATGAGAGCAGAGGAGAGAGAGTTAGCTTTAGCAGTGCGGAGCGCTCCGTGATACAGAGAAGAGCAGTGTCAGTTGAATGACTAGTCTTGAAACCTGACTGATTTGGATCAAGAAGGTCATTCTGAGAGAGATAGCGGGAGAGCTGGCCAAGGACTGCACGTTCAAGAGTTTTGAGAGAAAAGAAAGAAGGGATACTGGTCTGTAGTTGTTGACATCGGAGGGATCGAGTGTAGGTTTTTTTTCAGAAGGGGTGCAACTCTCGCTCTCTTGAAGACGGAAGGGACGTAGCCAGCGGTCAGGGATGAGTTGATGAGCGAGGTGAGGTAAGGAGAAGGTCTCCGGAAATGGTCTGGAGAAGAGAGGAGGGGATAGGGTCAAGCGGGCAGGTTGTTGGGCGGCCGGCCGTCACAAGAAGCGAGATTTCATCTGGAGAGAGAGGGGAGAAAGAGGTCAGAGCACAGGGTAGGGCAGTGTGAGCAGAACCAGCGGTGTCGTTTGACTTAGCAAACGAGGATCGGATGTCGTCGACCTTCTTTTCAAAATGGTTGACGAAGTCATCTGCAGAGAGGGAGGAGGGGGGGGGGGGGATGGGGAGGAGGATTCAGGAGGAGGAGAAGGTGGCAAAGAGCTTCCTAGGGTTAGAGGCAGATGCTTGGAATTTAGAGTGGTAGAAAGTGGCTTTAGCAGCAGAGACAGAGGAGGAAAATGTAGAGAGGTGGGAGTGAAAGGATGCCAGGTCCGCAGGGAGGCGAGTTTTCCTCCATTTCCGCTCGGCTGCCCGGAGCCCTGTTCTGTGAGCTCGCAATGAGTTGTCGAGCCACGGAGCGGGAGGGAGGACCCGAGCCGGCCTGGAGGATAGGGGGACATAGAGAGTCAAAGGATGCAGAAAGGGAAGAGAGGAGGGTTGAGGAGGCAGAATCAGGAGATAGGTTGGAGAAGGTTTGAGCAGAGGGAAGAGATGATAGGATGGAAGAGGAGAGAGTAGCGGGGGAGAGAGAGCGAAGGTTGGGACGGCGCGGTACCATCCGAGTAGGGGCAGTGTGGGAAGTGTTGGATGAGAGCGAGAGAGAAAAGGATACAAGGTAGTGGTCGGAGACTTGGAGGGGAGTTGCAATGAGGTTAGTGGAAGAACAGCATCTAGTAAAGATGAGGTCGAGCGAATTGCCTGCCTTGTGGTAGGGGAAGGTGAGAGGGTGAGGTCAAAAGAGGAGAGGAGTGGAAAGAAGGAGGCAGAGAGGAATGAGTCAAAGGTAGGCGTGGGGAGGTTAAAGTCGCCCAGGACTGTGAGGTGGAAGCCGTCTCAGGGAAAGGGCTTATCAAGGCATCAAGCTCATTGATGAACTCTCCGAGGAACCTGGAGGGCGATAAATGATAAGGATGTTAAGCTTGAAAGGGCTGGTAACTGTGACAGCATGGAATTCAAAGGAGGCGATAGACAGATGAGTAGAGGAAGAAGAGAATGACCACTTGGGAGAGATGAGGATCGATTGCCCACCACCCCGCCTGACAGAAGCTCTCAGGGTGTGCGAACACGTGGGCGGACGAAGAGAGAGCAGTAGGAGTAGCAGTGTTATCTGTGGTGATCCATGTTTCAAGTCAGTGCCAGAAGTCGAGGACTGGAAGGGAGGCATAGGCTGAGATGAACTCTGCCTTGTTGGCCACAGATCGGCAGTTCCAGAGCTACCGGAGACCTGGAACTCCACGTGGGTCGTGCGTGCTGGGACCACCAGATTAGGGTGGCCGCGGCCAGCGCGGTGTGGAGCGTTTGTATGGTCTGTGCAGAGAGGAGAGAACAGGGATAGATAGACACATAGTTGACAGGCTACAGAAGAGGCTACGCTAATGCAAAGGAGATTGGAATGACAAGTGGACTACACGTCTCGAATGTTCAGAAAGTTAAGCTTACGTAGCAAGAATCTTATTGACTAAAATGATTGAAATGATACAGTACTGCTGGAGTAGGCTAGCTGGCAGTGGCTGCGTTGTTGACTTTGTAGGCTAGCTGGCAGTGGCTGCGTTGTTGACACTACACTAATCAAGTCGTTCCGTTGAGTGTAATAGTTTCTACAGTGCTGCTATTCGGGGGCTAGCTGGCTAGCTAGCAGTGTTGATTACGTTACGTTACGTTGAAAGAACGACAATAGCTGGCTAGCTAACCTAGAAAATCGCTCTAGACTACACAATTGTCTTTGATACACAGACGGCTATGTAGCTAGCTAGCTACGATCAAACAAATCAAACCGTTGTACTGTAATGAAGTGAAATGAAAATGTGATACTACCTGTGGAGCGAAGCGGAATGTTGACCGGGTTGTTGAAGTTCTATTCGGTAGACGTTGGCTAGCTGTTGGCTAGCTAGCTAGCAGTATCTCCTACGTTAAGGACGACAAATAGCTGGCTAGCTAACCTCGGTAAATTAAGATAATCACTCTAAGTCTACACACTCTAAACTACACAATTATCTTGGATACGAAGACAGCAAAGACAACTATGTAGCTAGCTAACACTACACTAATCAAGTCGTTCAGTTGAGTGTAATAGTTTCTACAGTGCTGGTATTTGGTAGACGGTGGACGTTAGCTAGCTGCTGGGCAGATAGCAGTGTAGACTACGTTAGGACGACGAAATACGATAATTACGCAATTATCTTTGATACAAAGACGGCTATGTAGCTAGCTAAGAAAAAATTGCTAAGATTAGACAAATCAAACCGTTGTACTATAATGAAATGTAATGAAAAGTTATACTACCTGCGGACCGAAGTGTAGATGCGACCGCTCGCTCCAACCCGGAAGTGCTGGAGACTTTAC
>NW_027005375.1:0-4078 GCF_036934945.1 Oncorhynchus masou masou
TAAAAGCTATTAAAACTATATATATGAATAGAACTAGTCTGGGTGAATGGACTTTAAAAGCTATTAAAACTATATAATGAATAGAACTAGTCTGGGTGAATGGACTTTAAAAGCTATTAAAACTATATATATGAATAGAACTAGTCTGGGTGAATGATGACTTTAACAGCTATTAAAACTATATATATGAATAGAACTAGTCTGGGTGAATGGACTTTAAAAGCTATTAAAACTATATATATGAATAGAACTAGTCTGGGATGAATGGACTTTAAAAGCTATTAAAACTATATATATGAATAGAACTAGTCTGGGTGAATGGACTTTAAAAGCTATTAAAACTATATATATGAATAGAACTAGTCTGGGTGAATGGACTTTAAAAGCTATTAAAACTATATATATATGAATAGAATCTAGTCTGGGTGAATGGACTTTAAAAGCTATTAAAACTATATATATGAATAGAACTAGTCTGGGGTGAATGGACTTTAAAAGCTATTAAAACTATATATAATGAATAGAACTAGTCTGGGTGAATGATGGACTTTAAAAGCTATTAAAACATATATATATGAATAGAACTAGTCTGGGTGAATGGACTTTAAAAGCTATTAAAACTATATATATGAATAGAACTAGTCTGGGTGAATGGACTTTAAAAGCTATTAAAACTATATATATGAATAGAACTAGTCTGGGTGAATGGACTTTAAAAGCTATTAAAACTATATATATGAATAGAACTAGTCTGGGTGAATGGACTTTAAAAGCTATTAAAACTATATATATGAATAGAACTAGTCTGGGTGAATGAATGGACTTTAAAAGCTATTAAAACTATATATATGAATAGAACTAGTCTGGGTGAATGGACTTTAAAAGCTATTAAAACTATGTATATATGAATAGAACTAGTCTGGGTGAATGGACTTTAACAGCTATTAAAACTATATATATGAATAGAACTAGTCTGGGTGAATGGACTTTAAAAGCTATTAAAACTATATATGAATAGAACTAGTCTGGGTGAATGGACTTTAAAAGCTATTAAAACTATATATATGAATAGAACTAGTCTGGGTGAATGGACTTTAAAAGCTATTAAAACTATATATATATGAATAGAACTAGTCTGGGTGAATGGACTTTAAAAGCTATTAAAACTATATATATGAATAGAACTAGTCTGGGTGAATGGACTTTAAAAGCTATTAAAACTATATATATGAATAGAACTAGTCTGGGTGAATGGACTTTAAAAGCTATTAAAACTATATATATAGAATAGAACTAGTCTGGGTGAATGGACTTTAAAAGCTATTAAAACTATATATATGAATAGAACTAGTCTGGGTGAATGGACTTTAAAAGCTATTAAAACTATATATATGAATAGAACTAGTCTGGGTGAATGGACTTTAAAAGCTATTAAAACTATGTATATATGAATAGAACTAGTCTGGGTGAATGGACTTTAAAAGCTATTAAAACTATATATATGAATAGAACTAGTCTGGGTGAATGGACTTTAAAAGCTATTAAAACTATATATATGAATAGAACTAGTCTGGGTGAATGGACTTTAAAAGCTATTAAAACTATATATATGAATAGAACTAGTCTGGGTGAATGGACTTTAAAAGCTATTAAAACTATATATATGAATAGAACTAGTCTGGGTGAATGGACTTTAAAAGCTATTAAAACTATATATATGAATAGAACTAGTCTGGGTGAATGGACTTTAAAAGCTATTAAAACTATATATATGAATAGAACTAGTCTGGGTGAATGGACTTTAAAAGCTATTAAAACTATATATATGAATAGAACTAGTCTGGGTGAATGGACTTTAAAAGCTATTAAAACTATATATATGAATAGAACTAGTCTGGGTGAATGGACTTTAAAAGCTATTAAAACTATATATATGAATAGAACTAGTCTGGGTGAATGGACTTTAAAAGCTATTAAAACTATATATATGAATAGAACTAGTCTGGGTGAATGGACTTTAAAAGCTATTAAAACTATATATATGAATAGAACTAGTCTGGGTGAATGGACTTTAAAAGCTATTAAAACTATATATATGAATAGAACTAGTCTGGGTGAATGGACTTTAAAAGCTATTAAAACTATATATATGAATAGAACTAGTCTGGGTGAATGGACTTTAAAAGCTATTAAAACTATATATATGAATAGAACTAGTCTGGGTGAATGGACTTTAAAAGCTATTAAAACTATATATATGAATAGAACTAGTCTGGGTGAATGGACTTTAAAAGCTATTAAAACTATATATATGAATAGAACTAGTCTGGGTGAATGGACTTTAAAAGCTATTAAAACTATATATATGAATAGAACTAGTCTGGGTGAATGGACTTTAAAAGCTATTAAAACTATATATATGAATAGAACTAGTCTGGGTGAATGGACTTTAAAAGCTATTAAAACTATATATATGAATAGAACTAGTCTGGGTGAATGGACTTTAAAAGCTATTAAAACTATATATATGAATAGAACTAGTCTGGGTGAATGGACTTTAAAAGCTATTAAAACTATATATATGAATAGAACTAGTCTGGGTGAATGGACTTTAAAAGCTATTAAAACTATATATATGAATAGAACTAGTCTGGGTGAATGGACTTTAAAAGCTATTAAAACTATATATATGAATAGAACTAGTCTGGGTGAATGGACTTTAAAAGCTATTAAAACTATATATATGAATAGAACTAGTCTGGGTGAATGGACTTTAAAAGCTATTAAAACTATATATATGAATAGAACTAGTCTGGGTGAATGGACTTTAAAAGCTATTAAAACTATATATATGAATAGAACTAGTCTGGGTGAATGGACTTTAAAAGCTATTAAAACTATATATATGAATAGAACTAGTCTGGGTGAATGGACTTTAAAAGCTATTAAAACTATATATATGAATAGAACTAGTCTGGGTGAATGGACTTTAAAAGCTATTAAAACTATATATATGAATAGAACTAGTCTGGGTGAATGGACTTTAAAAGCTATTAAAACTATATATATGAATAGAACTAGTCTGGGTGAATGGACTTTAAAAGCTATTAAAACTATATATATGAATAGAACTAGTCTGGGTGAATGGACTTTAAAAGCTATTAAAACTATATATATGAATAGAACTAGTCTGGGTGAATGGACTTTAAAAGCTATTAAAACTATATATATGAATAGAACTAGTCTGGGTGAATGGACTTTAAAAGCTATTAAAACTATATATATGAATAGAACTAGTCTGGGTGAATGGACTTTAAAAGCTATTAAAACTATATATATGAATAGAACTAGTCTGGGTGAATGGACTTTAAAAGCTATTAAAACTATATATATGAATAGAACTAGTCTGGGTGAATGGACTTTAAAAGCTATTAAAACTATATATATGAATAGAACTAGTCTGGGTGAATGGACTTTAAAAGCTATTAAAACTATATATATGAATAGAACTAGTCTGGGTGAATGGACTTTAAAAGCTATTAAAACTATATATATGAATAGAACTAGTCTGGGTGATGAATGGACTTTAAAAGCTATTAAAACTATATATATGAATAGAACTAGTCTGGGTGAATGGACTTTAAAAGCTATTAAAACTATATATATGAATAGAACTAGTCTGGGTGAATGGACTTTAAAAGCTATTAAAACTATATATATGAATAGAACTAGTCTGGGTGAATGGACTTTAAAAGCTATTAAAACTATATATATGAATAGAACTAGTCTGGGTGAATGGACTTTAAAAGCTATTAAAACTATATATATGAATAGAACTAGTCTGGGTGAATGGACTTTAAAAGCTATTAAAACTATATATATATGAATAGAACTAGTCTGGGTGAATGGGACTTTAAAAGCTATTAAAACTATATATATGAATAGAACTAGTCTGGGTGAATGGACTTTAAAAGCTATTAAAACTATATATATGAATAGAACTAGTCTGGGTGAATGGACTTACTAACAGCTATTAAAACTAATATATATGAATAGAACTAGTCTGGGTGAATGGACT
>NW_027005376.1:0-4078 GCF_036934945.1 Oncorhynchus masou masou
GGTATTCACCCTGTGGTGCCCTTACTAAATGAGAGTCCATTTCCAACTGTTGGAATGGAGTACCTAGCTGTGAGGTATTCACCCTGTAGGTGCCCTTACTAAATGAAAGTCCATTTCCAACTGTTGGAATGGGTACCTAGCTGCAGGGTATTCACCCTGTGGTGCCCTTACTAAATGAAGTCCATTTCCAACTGTTGGAATGGGTGCTTAGCTGCAGGGTATTCACCCTGTGGTGCCCTTACTAAATGAAGTCCATTTCCAACTGTTGGAATGGGTACTTAGCTGCAGGAGTATTCACCCTGTGGTGCCCTTACTAAATGAAGTCCATTTCCAACTGTTGGAATGGGTACTTAGCTGCAGGGTATTCACCCTGTGGTGCCCTTACTAAATGAAGTCCATTTCCAACTGTTGGAATGGGTACCTAGCTACAGGGTATTCACCCTGTGGTGCCCATTACTAAATGAAGTCCATTTCCAACTGTTGGAATGGGTACCTAGCTGCCAGAATCTTCACCTGTGGTCTTATACTAAATGATCCATTTTCCAACTGTTGGAATGGATTGCTTAGCTACAGGAGTATTCACCCTGTGGTGCCCATACTAAATGAAGTCCATTTCCAACTGTTGGAATGGGTACTTAACTACAGGGTATTCACCCTGTGGTGCCTACTAAATGAAGTCCATTTCCAACTGTTGGGAATGGGTACCCTAACTACAGGGAGTATTCACCCTGTGAATTGCTTATACTAAATGGAATCCATTTCAACTGGTGGATGGTGTAGCTAAGACTATTCACCTGTGGTGCCATACTAAATGAAGTCCATTTCCCAACTGTTGGAATGGGTGCCTAGCTGCAGGGTATTCACCCTGTGGTGCCCTTACTAAATGAAGTCCATTTCCAACTGTTGGAATGGGTACCTAGCTGCAGGGTATTCACCCTGTGGTGCCCTTTACTAATGAAGTCCATTTCCAACTGTTGGAATGGGTACTTAGCTGCAGGGGTATTCACCCTGTGGTGCCCTTACTAAATGAAGTCCATTTCCAACTGTTGGAATGGGTACTTAGCTGCAGGGTATCACCCTGTGGTGCCCTTACTAAATGAAGTCCATTTCCAACTGTTGGAATGGGTACCTAGCTGCAGGGTATTCACCCTGTGGTGCCTTACTAAATGAAGTCCATTCCAACTGTTGGAATGGGTACCCTAGCAACAGGAGTATTCACCCTGTGGTGCCCTTACTAAATGAAGTCCGTATTTCCAACTGTTGGAATGGGTCACCTAACTGCAGGAGTATTCACCCTGTGGTGCCCTTACTTTACCTTGGTGATTACTCTGTGCGCATATGCACAACGTGAACAAAAGTTTTTTAAATGGTTAGTTATTCCATATGCTTCAAAGTGTTGTCTAACTAAACCTATCATACCCCCTGTTGATACATGGCTTTGCCCATGTAACAATATAGCAGCATATTTAAAATAGTGACTGAGGTAAAATAGGTAGTTCCCTTTGTGCCAGATTCCTCCTTTATCAACGGCTCCCATTTTGACCCATCTAGCAATTTCTTTAATGGGGGCTCTAAGCTGACTTTCCTTTAGTATCTCTGTGTCAATATTAACTTCCTCCTTTAAGTGTGTCGTCTGTATGTGTGCATAATGTTTGTCTAGAGTTACCCTGCCTTCTCACCAAGCCTAATTTATTATTTTGGTATGTCTTTTGAATTAATGGTTATCCTATTTGTACAGAACGAACGATCCCATCTAACAATACATACTACATCCCTTCTTAACGCCCTTCTGGCTTGCAAAACCAGGAATTATTAAGTTTTAGTTTAGGTAGTGCACCTTACCACGGTCATTTCAGACTTCGTTCTCCTTCCTATCGATTTTTGGTTACACACAAAGTAGAAAACCCATTGTATTTGTTCAAAATATTCAAGCAACTATCATTGATTAAATCCAAACTCCTTAGCACATTCAATCAAAAATATCTTAAATAATTCCTCCCAAATTCGAGAATAAAGACTATTTACCTTTGTCCTGTAGACTGGGAAAAGCAATGCCGGTTCGATTCTAATCTATTTATGAGATTTTTGAGAATTTCTAAGATTTCTTGTTTGCATAAAATAGACGCAGACCAGTCTTTCAATAATAGGTAATAGAATTTATTATCGGAGCTACGCTCCCACTTAATCACGTGCAGCAGTTTATATACAGATCATGACGTCATTTAATTGCTTTAACAGAATCCCCTCTCGACCGGGACAAAGTGAGGTGAGAAGTTCATTCTAACTTACTAACACACTCCCAGATAACTTTGACCCTCAACATTATCTAAACACCCCAGAGCTAAGTTTCTGTAGAGGACCTTATCTGTTTTCACAGTCCACAACCCATTCGTTCTATTCCTAGTTGGAATGGTGTTCATCAACTTTTATTACTCTTTGTCCGTGTCACAATCCCTTCTTATGAACTCATATTGTTAATCAGATATAATAAAACAGATTATAAGATTACTTAGTTACAATTCTATTTAAAATGGGGATATTGTTTATTCATTTATCCATAATAAATCCAACACTGGTAGCAAGGATTGAGTGGATGTAAGCCCTGACACACCCTGCTTCTGGTCAAAGGGGAGAGAGAGAGTTGTGCGGGGGATTGGAGAGATGAGAAGAGAGTAGACGAGGAGTTGAGGTCAATTGCCTTTTACAAGAGGTCCTCTTCGAGAATGAGTGTGCTCTTGCTTTCTGTCACAGAGCTATGAGAAAGTGAATGAAGCTAGCAATGCAGTACAAACTTGGAGATACTTTATTGTAGTGTCACTATGTGTGGGAGACATCTTTATGTGTTTACAGAACTTTAAAAAAACATAGCTTATCAGAAAAGGCAAGCCTATTGTATAGACACTAGCCACACACACACACACACACACACTACTACACACACACACACACACACACACACACACACACACACACACACACAGGTACAACAGGGGAGTTAGAGAGGCTTGAACAAAATTATTTTCTTAGGGCATATGCAAATAATAAAGGGTGTAAACATGTCTACAGGGTGGTCAAGTTCCCAATCCTAGAGTACAGTCTTACACGATAAATGAACAATGTGTATTACTATTTTTGGCAGTAGTATACTCATTTACTCTGACTGATTTTACCAACTTCAGTTCACAACACCTTGTTTAGAATTGCATAGACACTTGAGTTGATGCCTTTTTAACCTATATTATTGACATTTCATTAGAAAGAAAGATCAAGTCACGCAAAAACATCTGACTGGGTGTGGTTTGCTGTTTCTGTGTGGCGATCCTGTGATTACAGCCAGTCAGAGCTGTGCTCTGGTGACTGGGACTTTGTAGCCCAGTGACACACATAGGTGAGAGGGTGTGAGTTTGGGTGAGGCCAAGGCAAGGGATGGTCTTGGCTTCCAAATCTACGTTCTCTTTTAATTTGATCTTTTATGCCGCAGTTGAAAATACCTAAACAATGGGACACCCAAGCCAAAACACATATTAGATATATCATACAATCAAATCAAATCTGTAATAGAATATGCACTTTTTGTCATAAGGGTGACATGTAAACAACTCCTGGCTCCAGCTGTAGCTAATATCTAATTCTAATAATCCAAACAATAACAGTAAGCCTAGCACACACACAAACAGAAAAGTATGCGTAATCTAGTCTGGGACATGGAGTCAGTGTGTGTTTAAATGAGTTGATTATGTGAGCTGGTGTCCATGTACAGTACTAAAGGCATGCATGTTGGTGTATCTAACAAGCACAATGTGTAACTCAATGCTGCCCTTACCCCTCCCTGGTATGTACAAACTTCATAGCCCAGCTGTTGACACACAGAGCGTGCATGGAGTGATACAAACGTCTCGGTCTGTCTGTTTCTCTGACAGTCAATCACCCCAAGCATTTCCTGACCTTTTCTGAATGTTGGTGTTTAGCTTCAGTGCATAACAGTTATGGTGCCGTAATACCATCCTGAGCAGATTCAAATGTACCCTAGGTTAAAATGCCCAAGGTTAAAAGTGGGTGTGCAGTCCATTATCCCATC
>NW_027005377.1:5000-55000 GCF_036934945.1 Oncorhynchus masou masou
TCTCCCTCCCCCTCCCTGTCTCTCTTTCCCTCCCCTCCCCTGTCTCTCTCTGTCCCTCCCCCCTCCCTGTATCTCTCTCCCTCCCCTGTTTCTCTCTTTCCCTCCCCTCCCGTCTCTCCCTCCTCTCCTCTCTCTCCCTCCCACTCCCTCTCTCTCCCTTCCTCCCTGTCTCTCTCCCTCCCCCTGTCTCTCAATCCATCCCTCTCCATGTTTCTGTCTTTCCCTCCTTCTCCCTCTCTCTCCCTCTCACTCTCCTTCCCCCACCCCCATCTCTCCCTCCCTCTCGCTGTCTCTCCCTCCCACTCCCCTCTCTCCACTCCCTCTCCCTCTCTCCCCCTCCCTCTCTCTCTCCTTCCCCCACCCCATCTCTCTCTCTCCCTCCCTCTCCCTGTCTCTCTCTATCCCTCCTTCTCCCTCCCTCTCCCTGTCTCTCGCTCTCCCTGCCTTTCCCTGTACTCGCTCTCCTCCCTCCCCTCCCTGTCTGACCATCTTGCTCAGATCTTCAGTATCTAGGCCCTCTCCTCTTCATCAGCTACAAGGACTTTCTCACTCTTTTCCTCTCTCTCTCTCTCTCTCTCTCTCTCTGTCTCTCTCTCTCTCTCTCTCTCTCTCTCTCTCTCTCTCTTTCTCTCTCTTCTCTCTCTCTCTCTCTCTCTCTCTCTCTCTGCCCTTCTCCCCCTTCCGTTCTCGATCCCCACCGAGACCTTGTGTTTTCACTTCTAAGGTTGTCTTTCAATCCATTTCCTTTATCGCCTGCCGTAAAAAGAGCAGCAGCAGAGAATGTATATTTATTTATTTATCCCAGAGAGGAGCAGGGGTTCCTGTGTGCAGTGTCTCTGGATCTCAGAGAATTGCCTGAAAGCTTTGCTCTCCATGAAGAGAATGTAGAGTTGGAGGAGGCCTCTCTCCTCTCCCCTCCTCTCCGCTCCTGTCCTCCACTCATCCCTCCTTCTTCCCCAGGCTTTTTCTCTGCGGGTCTGGCCAGTCTCAGTCTGTTGATGTTATGAATAATGAATGTTCCAGGGACACAGCAACATCAGTGATGCATCCTACCTCCATAATGAGAACCCCACTGTGGAGAGGAGGGCAAGTGAGGATCTACTGTACACTGTACAATAACAGGCTGGCTACGCTGCACATCTGAACATGTCAATAAACTACGTTGCACATCTGACATGTCAATAAAGTACGTTGCACATCTAAACATGTCAATAAACTACGTTGCACATCTAAACATGTCAATAAGCTACGCTGCACATCTAAACATGTCAATAAGCTACGCTGCACATCTGAACATGTCAATAAACTACGTTGCACATCTGACATGTCAATAAACTACGTTGCACATCTGAACATGTCAATAAACTACGTTGCACATCTGACATGTCAATAAACTACGTTGCACATCTAAACATGTCAATAAACTACGTTGCACATCTAAACATGTCAATAAACTACGTTGCACATCTAAACATGTCAATAAACTACGCTGCACATCTAAACATGTCAATAAACTACGTTGCACATCTAAACATGTCAATAAACTACATTGCACATCTAAACATGTCAATAAACTACGTTGCACATCTAAACATGTCAATAAACTACGTTGCACATCTGACATGTCAATAAACTACGTTGCACATCTAAACATGTCAATAAACTATGCTGCACATCTAAACATGTCAATAAACTACGCTGCACATCTAAACATGTCAATTAACTACGCTGCACATCTAAACATGTCAATTAACTACGTTGCACATCTAAACATGTCAATAAACTACATTGCACATCTAAACATGTCAATAAGCTACGTTGCACATCTAAACATGTCAATAAACTACGTTGCACATCTAAACATGTCAATAAACTACGTTGCACATCTAAACATGTCAATAAACTACGTTGCACATCTAAACATGTCAATAAACTACGTTGCACATCTAAACATGTCAATAAACTACGTTGCACATCTGACATGTCAATAAACTACGTTGCACATCTAAACATGTCAATAAACTACGTTGCACATCTAAACATGTCAATAAACTACGTTGCACATCTAAACATGTCAATAAACTACGTTGCACATCTAAACATGTCAATAAACTACGTTGCACATCTAAACATGTCAATAAACTGCCATTAAACACAATTGTTAAGCATCAGTATCAAGATAAATGTTCTGTCCTCTATCACGGTCTATAACACAACATGCCCGGAGTAGCAAGTACATGAGCAGGAACAGAGAGAAGAAAACTCATAGAGAAGCAGCAATGTTATGCAATGATAACTTGGTCCTCCATCTATATTCTTCTTGACCCCCGTTGTCTAGTTAGGACCCAGCGCCACTACACACTTGGTTAGTCATTCTGACCCATCCACCGGACACAAAGGCTCTAGTGTGACATGGTGACCTATCGGTGAGGAGACGTGTTCTGCTGGAGTGAACAACAGTGACCTGTATAATGACATTTGACCTAAAAGGTGAAAGATCATTGAGTAACTTTGAATGACAACATTTCCTGGAATGGGCAAGATACAGATTCTGGTAAGTAGAACAATCTGTCTGCCTTTGGTGATATGAGCAAAGAAATATATATTAATCAAATAAATTATTCATTAAAAAGAGAGAGAGAGAAAGAGAGAGAGAGAGAGAGAGAGAGAGAGAGAGAGAGAGAGAGAGAGAGAGAGAGAGAGAGAGAGAGAGAGAGAGAGAGAGAGAGAGAGAGAGAGAGAGAGAGAGAGAGAGAGAGAGAGAGAGAGAGAGAGAGAGAGAGAGAGAGAGAGAGAGAGAGAGAGAGAGAGAGAGTGTGTGATTAATGTATCTTCCTGAGTTTACTGTAACTTCCTGGGTTTACGGTAACTAAATTTGGCCCTAACCAAAGAGTACACAGTGGCAGAATACCTGACCACTGTGACTGACCCAAACTTAGGGAAAGCTTTGACTATGTACAGACTCAGTGAGCATAGCCTTGCTATTGAAAAAAGCTGCCGTGGGCAGAATTGGCTCTCAAGAGAAGACAGGCTACGTGTTCACTGCCCACAAAATGAGGTGGAAACTGAGCTGCGCTTCATAACCTCCTGCCAAATGTATGACCATATTAGAGACACATATTTCCCTCAGATTACGCAGATACACAAAGAATTCAAAAACAAACCCAATTTTGATAAACTCCCATTTCTACTGGGTGAAATACAACTGTGTGCCATGACAGCAGCAAGAATTGTGACCTGTTGCCACGAGAAAAGGTCAACCAGTGAAGAACAAACACCATATTTATTTTAAATAAAAACCCACATTTATGTTAATTTATTTTCCCTTGTGTACTTTAACCATTTGCACATCGGTTATAACACTGTATGTATACATAATATGACATTTGCAATGTCTTTATTCTTTTGGAACTTCTGTGAGTGTAATGTTTACTGTTCATAAACAGAAGTGAAATAAACAATAAAAATGATCTAATTCACTTGCTTTGGCAATGTTAACATAGGTTTGCCTGGCCAATAAACCCATTTGAATTGATTTTTAGTTGTTTAGAGAATGAGCATGCTGGGGTAAAGTGATGTGGGGGTATGATGTGGGGCAGGGAGAGAGGAGAGATGGACCCAGTGAGGTATGATGTGGGGCAGGGAGAGAGGAGAGATGGACCCAGTGAGGTATGATGTGGGGCAGGGAGGAGCGAGGGGGGGGGATGAACCCAGTGAGGTATGATGTGGGGCAGGGAGGAGCGAGGGAGGGGGGGATGAACCCAGTGGGGTATGATGTGGGGCAGGGAGAGAGGGAGAGATGAACCCAGTGGGGTATGATGTGGGGCAGGGAGAGAGGAGAGATGAACCCAGTGGGGTATGATGTGGGGCAGGGAGAGAGGAGGGATGAACCCAGTGAGGTATGATGTGGGGCAGGGAGAGAGGAGGGATGAACCCAGTGGGGTATGATGTGGGGCAGGGAGAGAGGAGGGATGAACCCAGTGGGGTATGATGTGGGGCAGGGAGAGAGGAGGGATGAACCCAGTGGGGTATGATGTGGGGCAGGGAGAGAGGAGAGATGGACCCAGTGAGGTATGATGTGGGGCAGGGAGAGAGGAGGGATGAACCCAGTGAGGTATGATGTGGGGCAGGGAGAGAGGAGGGATGAACCCAGTGGGGTATGATGTGGGGCAGGGAGAGAGGAGAGATGAACCCAGTGAGGTATAATGTGGGGCAGGGAGAGAGGAGGGATGAACCCAGTGGGGTATGATGTGGGGCAGGGAGAGAGGAGAGATGAACCCAGTGGGGTATGATGTGGGGCAGGGAGAGAGGAGGGATGAACCCAGTGGGGTATGATGTGGGGCAGGGAGAGAGGAGGGATGAACCCAGTGGGGTATGATGTGGGGCAGGGAGAGAGGAGGGATGAACCCAGTGGGGTATGATGTGGGGCAGGGAGAGAGGAGGGATGAACCCAGTGGGGTATGATGTGGGGTAGGGAGAGAGGAGGGATGAACCCAGTGGGGTATGATGTGGGGTAGGGAGAGAGGAGGGATGAACCCAGTGGGGTATGATGTGGGGTAGGGAGAGAGGAGGGATGAACCCAGTGGGGTATGATGTGGGGTAGGGAGAGAGGAGGGATGAACCCAGTGGGGTATGATGTGGGGTAGGGAGAGAGGAGGGATGCACGCAGTGGGGTATGATGTGGGGTAGGGAGAGAGGAGGGATGAACCCAGTGGGGTATGATGTGGGGTAGGGAGAGAGGAGGGATGAACCCAGTGGGGTATGATGTGGGGTAGGGAGAGAGGAGGGATGAACCCAGTGGGGTATGATGTGGGGTAGGGAGAGAGGAGGGATGAACCCAGTGGGGTATGATGTGGGGCAGGGGAGAGGAGGGATGAACCCAGTGGGGTATGATGTGGGGCAGGGAGAGAGGAGGGATGAACCCAGTGGGGTATGATGTGGGGTAGGGAGAGAGGAGGGATGAACCCAGTGAGGTATGATGTGGGGTAGGGAGAGAGGAGGGATGAACCCAGTGAGGTATGATGTGGGGCAGGGAGAGAGGAGGGATGAACCCAGTGAGGTATGATGTGGGGCAGGGAGAGAGGAGGGATGAACCCAGTGGGGTATGATGTGGGGCAGGGAGGGGGGGGATGAACCCAGTGGGGTATGATGTGGGGCAGGGAGAGAGGAGGGATGAACCCAGTGGGGTATGATGTGGGGCAGGGAGAGAGGAGAGATGAACCCAGTGGGGTATGATGTGGGGCAGGGAGAGGAGGGATGAACCCAGTGGGGTATGATGTGGGGTAGGGAGGAGGAGGAGGGAGGGGGGGGAGAGAGAGAGGGGGATGAACCCAGTGGGGTATGATGTGGGGTAGGGAGAGAGGAGGGATGAACCCAGTGGGGTATGATGTGGGGCAGGGAGAGAGGAGGGATGAACCCAGTGGGGTATGATGTGGGGCAGGGAGAGAGGAGGGATGAACCCAGTGGGGTATGATGTGGGGCAGGGAGAGAGGAGGGATGAACCCAGTGAGGTATGATGTGGGGCAGGGAGAGAGGAGGGATGAACCCAGTGGGGTATGATGTGGGGCAGGGAGAGAGGAGGGATGAACCCAGTGGGGTATGATGTGGGGCAGGGAGAGAGGAGGGATGAACCCAGTGGGGTATGATGTGGGGTAGGGAGAGAGGAGGGATGAACCCAGTGGGGTATGATGTGGGGTAGGGAGAGAGGAGGGATGAACCCAGTGAGGTATGATGTGGGGCAGGGAGAGAGGAGGGATGAACGCAGTGGGGTATGATGTGGGGCAGGGAGGAGCGAGGGAGGGAGGGGGAGAGAGAGGGGGGGATGAACCCAGTGAGGTATGATGTGGGGCAGGGAGAGAGGAGGGATGAACCCAGTGAGGTATGATGTGGGGCAGGGAGAGAGGAGGGATGAACCCAGTGAGGTATGATGTGGGGCAGGGAGAGAGGAGAGATGAACCCAGTGAGGTATGATGTGGGGCAGGGAGAGAGGAGGGATGAACCCAGTGAGGTATGATGTGGGGCAGGGAGAGAGGAGGGATGAACCCAGTGGGGTATGATGTGGGGCAGGGAGAGAGGAGGGATGAACCCAGTGGGGTATGATGTGGGGCAGGGAGAGAGGAGGGATGAACCCAGTGGGGTATGATGTGGGGCAGGGAGAGAGGAGGGATGAACCCAGTGGGGTATGATGTGGGGTAGGGAGAGAGGAGGGATGAACCCAGTGGGGTATGATGTGGGGTAGGGAGAGAGGAGGGATGAACCCAGTGGGGTATGATGTGGGGTAGGGAGAGAGGAGGGATGAACCCAGTGAGGTATGATGTGGGGTAGGGAGAGAGGAGGGATGAACCCAGTGGGGTATGATGTGGGGCAGGGAGAGAGGAGGGATGAACCCAGTGGGGTATGATGTGGGGTAGGGAGAGAGGAGGGATGAACCCAGTGGGGTATGATGTGGGGTAGGGAGAGAGGAGGGATGAACCCAGTGGGGTATGATGTGGGGTAGGGAGAGAGGAGGGATGAACCCAGTGAGGTATGATGTGGGGCAGGGAGAGAGGAGGGATGAACCCAGTGGGGTATGATGTGGGGTAGGGAGAGAGGAGGGATGAACCCAGTGAGGTATGATGTGGGGCAGGGAGAGAGGAGAGATGAACCCAGTGGGGTATGATGTGGGGTAGGGAGAGAGGAGGGATGAACCCAGTGGGGTATGATGTGGGGCAGGGAGAGAGGAGGGATGAACCCAGTGAGGTATGATGTGGGGTAGGGAGAGAGGAGGGATGAACCCAGTGAGGTATGATGTGGGGCAGGGAGGAGCGAGGGAGGGGGGGATGAACCCAGTGAGGTATGATGTGGGGCAGGGAGAGAGGAGGGATGAACCCAGTGAGGTATGATGTGGGGCAGGGAGAGAGGAGGGATGAACCCAGTGAGGTATGATGTGGGGCAGGGAGAGAGGAGGGATGAACCCAGTGAGGTATGATGTGGGGCAGGGAGAGAGGAGGGATGAACCCAGTGGGGTATGATGTGGGGCAGGGAGGAGCGAGGGGGGGGGATGAACCCAGTGGGGTATGATGTGGGGCAGGGAGAGAGGAGGGATGAACCCAGTGAGGTATGATGTGGGGCAGGGAGAGAGGAGGGATGAACCCAGTAGGGTATGATGTGGGGCAGGGAGAGAGGAGAGATGAACCCAGTGGGGTATGATGTGGGGCAGGGAGAGAGGAGGGATGAACCCAGTGGGGTATGATGTGGGGCAGGGAGAGAGGAGGGATGAACCCAGTGGGGTATGATGTGGGGCAGGGAGGAGCGAGGGAGGGGGGGATGAACCCAGTGAGGTATGATGTGGGGCAGGGAGAGAGGAGGGATGAACCCAGTGGGGTATGATGTGGGGCAGGGAGAGAGGAGGGATGAACCCAGTGAGGTATGATGTGGGGCAGGGAGGAGCGAGGGAGGGGGATGAACCCAGTGGGGTATGATGTGGGGCAGGGAGAGAGGAGGGATGAACCCAGTGGGGTATGATGTGGGGTAGGGAGGAGCGAGGGAGGGGGGATGAACCCAGTGAGGTATGATGTGGGGCAGGGAGAGAGGAGGGATGAACCCAGTGAGGTATGATGTGGGGCAGGGAGAGAGGAGGGATGAACCCAGTGAGGTATGATGTGGGGCAGGGAGAGAGGAGGGATGAACCCAGTGGGGTATGATGTGGGGCAGGGAGGAGCGAGGGAGGGGGGGGATGAACCCAGTGAGGTATGATGTGGGGCAGGGAGAGAGGAGGGATGAACCCAGTGAGGTATGATGTGGGGCAGGGAGAGAGGAGGGATGAACCCAGTGGGGTATGATGTGGGGCAGGGAGGAGCAAGGGAGGGGGATGAACCCAGTGAGGTATGATGTGGGGCAGGGAGAGAGGAGGGATGAACCCAGTGGGGTATGATGTGGGGCAGGGAGAGAGGAGAGATGAACCCAGTGGGGTATGATGTGGGGCAGGAGAGAGGAGGGATGAACCCAGTGGGGTATGATGTGGGGCAGGGAGAGAGGAGGGATGAACCCAGTGGGGTATGATGTGGGGCAGGGAGAGAGGAGAGATGGACCCAGTGAGGTATGATGTGGGGCAGGGAGAGAGGAGGGATGAACCCAGTGAGGTATGATGTGGGGCAGGGAGAGAGGAGGGATGAACCCAGTGGGGTATGATGTGGGGCAGGGAGAGAGGAGAGATGAACCCAGTGAGGTATAATGTGGGGCAGGGAGAGAGGAGGGATGAACCCAGTGGGGTATGATGTGGGGCAGGGAGAGAGGAGAGATGAACCCAGTGGGGTATGATGTGGGGCAGGGAGAGAGGAGGGATGAACCCAGTGGGGTATGATGTGGGGCAGGGAGAGAGGAGGGATGAACCCAGTGGGGTATGATGTGGGGCAGGGAGAGAGGAGGGATGAACCCAGTGGGGTATGATGTGGGGCAGGGAGAGAGGAGGGATGAACCCAGTGGGGTATGATGTGGGGTAGGGAGAGAGGAGGGATGAACCCAGTGGGGTATGATGTGGGGTAGGGAGAGAGGAGGGATGAACCCAGTGGGGTATGATGTGGGGTAGGGAGAGAGGAGGGATGAAACCAGTGGGGTATGATGTGGGGTAGGGAGAGAGGAGGGATGAACCCAGTGGGGTATGATGTGGGGTAGGGAGAGAGGAGGGATGAACGCAGTGGGGTATGATGTGGGGTAGGGAGAGAGGAGGGATGAACCCAGTGGGGTATGATGTGGGGTAGGGAGAGAGGAGGGATGAACCCAGTGGGGTATGATGTGGGGTAGGGAGAGAGGAGGGATGAACCCAGTGGGGTATGATGTGGGGTAGGGAGAGAGGAGGGATGAACCCAGTGGGGTATGATGTGGGGCAGGGAGAGAGGAGGGATGAACCCAGTGGGGTATGATGTGGGGCAGGGAGAGAGGAGGGATGAACCCAGTGGGGTATGATGTGGGGTAGGGAGAGAGGAGGGATGAACCCAGTGAGGTATGATGTGGGGTAGGGAGAGAGGAGGGATGAACCCAGTGAGGTATGATGTGGGGCAGGGAGAGAGGAGGGATGAACCCAGTGAGGTATGATGTGGGGCAGGGAGAGAGGAGGGATGAACCCAGTGGGGTATGATGTGGGGCAGGGAGGGGGGGGGATGAACCCAGTGGGGTATGATGTGGGGCAGGGAGAGAGGAGAGATGAACCCAGTGGGGTATGATGTGGGGCAGGGAGAGAGGAGAGATGAACCCAGTGGGGTATGATGTGGGGCAGGGAGAGAGGAGGGATGAACCCAGTGGGGTATGATGTGGGGTAGGGAGGAGCGAGGGAGGGAGGGGGAGAGAGAGAGGGGGATGAACCCAGTGGGGTATGATGTGGGGTAGGGAGAGAGGAGGGATGAACCCAGTGGGGTATGATGTGGGG
Source organism: Oncorhynchus masou masou (assembly GCF_036934945.1). Classification (NCBI taxonomy): domain Eukaryota; kingdom Metazoa; phylum Chordata; class Actinopteri; order Salmoniformes; family Salmonidae; genus Oncorhynchus; species Oncorhynchus masou. The sequence goes on from NW_027005377.1 coordinate 14,404, forward strand.
CAGGGAGAGAGGAGGGATGAACCCAGTGGGGTATGATGTGGGGCAGGGAGAGAGGAGGGATGAACCCAGTGGGGTATGATGTGGGGCAGGGAGAGAGGAGGGATGAACCCAGTGAGGTATGATGTGGGGCAGGGAGAGAGGAGGGATGAACCCAGTGGGGTATGATGTGGGGTAGGGAGAGAGGAGGGATGAACCCAGTGGGGTATGATGTGGGGCAGGGAGAGAGGAGGGATGAACCCAGTGGGGTATGATGTGGGGCAGGGAGAGAGGAGGGATGAACCCAGTGGGGTATGATGTGGGGCAGGGAGAGAGGAGGGATGAACCCAGTGAGGTATGATGTGGGGCAGGGAGAGAGGAGGGATGAACCCAGTGGGGTATGATGTGGGGCAGGGAGAGAGGAGGGATGAACCCAGTGGGGTATGATGTGGGGCAGGGAGAGAGGAGGGATGAACCCAGTGGGGTATGATGTGGGGCAGGGAGAGAGGAGGGATGAACACAGTGGGGTATGATGTGGGGTAGGAGAGAGGAGGGATGAACCCAGTGGGGTATGATGTGGGGTAGGGAGAGAGGAGGGATGAACCCAGTGGGGTATGATGTGGGGTAGGGAGAGAGGAGGGATGAACCCAGTGAGGTATGATGTGGGGTAGGGAGAGAGGAGGGATGAACCCAGTGGGGTATGATGTGGGGCAGGGAGAGAGGAGGGATGAACCCAGTGGGGTATGATGTGGGGTAGGGAGAGAGGAGGGATGAACCCAGTGGGGTATGATGTGGGGTAGGGAGAGAGGAGGGATGAACCCAGTGGGGTATGATGTGGGGTAGGGAGAGAGGAGGGATGAACCCAGTGAGGTATGATGTGGGGCAGGGAGAGAGGAGGGATGAACCCAGTGGGGTATGATGTGGGGTAGGGAGAGAGGAGGGATGAACCCAGTGAGGTATGATGTGGGGCAGGGAGAGAGGAGAGATGAACCCAGTGGGGTATGATGTGGGGTAGGGAGAGAGGAGGGATGAACCCAGTGGGGTATGATGTGGGGCAGGGAGAGAGGAGGGATGAACCCAGTGAGGTATGATGTGGGGTAGGGAGAGAGGAGGGATGAACCCAGTGAGGTATGATGTGGGGCAGGGAGGAGCGAGGGAGGGGGAGAGAGGGGGGGATGAACCCAGTGGGGTATGATGTGGGGCAGGGAGAGAGGAGGGATGAACCCAGTGAGGTATGATGTGGGGCAGGGAGAGAGGAGGGATGAACCCAGTGAGGTATGATGTGGGGCAGGGAGAGAGGAGGGATGAACCCAGTGAGGTATGATGTGGGGCAGGGAAAGAGGAGGGTTGAACCCAGTGGGGTATGATGTGGGGCAGGGAGGAGCGAGGGAGGGGGGGGGATGAACCCAGTGGGGTATGATGTGGGGCAGGGAGAGAGGAGGGATGAACCCAGTGAGGTATGATGTGGGGCAGGGAGAGAGGAGGGATGAACCCAGTAGGGTATGATGTGGGGCAGGGAGAGAGGCGAGATGAACCCAGTGGGGTATGATGTGGGGCAGGGAGAGAGGAGGGATGAACCCAGTGGGGTATGATGTGGGGCAGGGAGAGAGGAGGGATGAACCCAGTGGGGTATGATGTGGGGCAGGGAGGAGCGAGGGAGGGGGGATGAACCCAGTGGGGTATGATGTGGGGCAGGGAGAGAGGAGGGATGAACCCAGTGGGGTATGATGTGGGGCAGGGAGAGAGGAGGGATGAACCCAGTGAGGTATGATGTGGGGCAGGGAGGAGCGAGGGAGGGGGGGGGATGAACCCAGTGGGGTATGATGTGGGGCAGGGAGAGAGGAGGGATGAACCCAGTGGGGTATGATGTGGGGTAGGGAGGAGCGAGGGAGGGGGATGAACCCAGTGAGGTATGATGTGGGGCAGGGAGAGAGGAGGGATGAACCCAGTGAGGTATGATGTGGGGCAGGGAGAGAGGAGGGATGAACCCAGTGAGGTATGATGTGGGGCAGGGAGAGAGGAGGGATGAACCCAGTGAGGTATGATGTGGGGCAGGGAGGAGCGAGGGAGGGGGGGGGATGAACCCAGTGAGGTATGATGTGGGGCAGGGAGAGAGGAGGGATGAACCCAGTGAGGTATGATGTGGGGCAGGGAGAGAGGAGGGATGAACCCAGTGGGGTATGATGTGGGGCAGGGAGGAGCAAGGGAGGGGGGATGAACCCAGTGAGGTATGATGTGGGGCAGGGAGAGAGGAGGGATGAACCCAGTGGGGTATGATGTGGGGCAGGGAGAGAGGAGGGATGAACCCAGTGAGGTATGATGTGGGGCAGGGAGGAGCGAGGGAGGGGGGATGAACCCAGTGAGGTATGATGTGGGGCAGGGAGAGAGGAGGGATGAACCCAGTGGGGTATGATGTGGGGCAGGGAGAGAGGAGGGATGAACCCAGTGTGGTATGATGTGGGGCAGGGAGAGAGGAGGGATGAACCCAGTGAGGTATGATGTGGGGCAGGGAGAGAGGAGGGATGAACCCAGTGGGGTATGATGTGGGGTAGGGAGGAGCGAGGGAGGGGGACAGAGGGGGGGATGAACCCAGTGGGGTATGATGTGGGGCAGGGAGAAAGGAGTGATGAACCCAGTGGGGTATGATGTGGGGCAGGGAGAGAGGAGGGATGAACCCAGTGAGGTATGATGTGGGGCAGGGAGAGAGGAGGGATGAACCCAGTGGGGTATGATGTGGGGCAGGGAGAGAGGAGGGATGAACCCAGTGGGGTATGATGTGGGGTAGGGAGAGAGGAGGGATGAACCCAGTGAGGTATGATGTGGGGCAGGGAGAGAGGAGAGATGAACCCAGTGAGGTATGATGTGGGGCAGGGAGAGAGGAGGGATGAACCCAGTGAGGTATGATGTGGGGCAGGGAGAGAGGAGGGATGAACCCAGTGGGGTATGATGTGGGGCAGGGAGAGAGGAGAGATGAACCCAGTGGGGTATGATGTGGGGTAGGAGGAGCGAGGGAGGGGGGGGGATGAACCCAGTGGGGTATGATGTGGGGCAGGGAGAGAGGAGGGATGAACCCAGTGGGGTATGATGTGGGGTAGGGAGAGAGGAGGGATGAACCCAGTGAGGTATGATGAAGGGCAGGGAGGAGCGAGGGGGAGGGGGGATGAACCCAGTGAGGTATGATGTGGGGCAGGGAGAGAGGAGGGATGAACCCAGTGGGGTATGATGTGGGGCAGGGAGAGAGGAGGGATGAACCCAGTGGGGTATGATGTGGGGCAGGGAGAGAGGAGGGATGAACCCAGTGGGGTATGATGTGGGGCAGGGAGAGAGGAGAGATGAACCCAGTGAGGTATGATGTGGGGCAGGGAGAGAGGAGGGATGAACCCAGTGGGGTATGATGTGGGGCAGGGAGAGAGGAGGGATGAACCCAGTGAGGTATGATGTGGGGCAGGGAGAGAGGAGGGATGAACCCAGTGAGGTATGATGTGGGGCAGGGAGAGAGGAGGGATGAACCCAGTGGGGTATGATGTGGGGCAGGGAGAGAGGAGGGATGAACCCAGTGAGGTATGATGTGGGGCAGGGAGAGAGGAGGGATGAACCCAGTGAGGTATGATGTGGGGCAGGGAGAGAGGAGGGATGAACCCAGTGGGGTATGATGTGGGGCAGGGAGAGAGGAGGGATGAACCCAGTGAGGTATGATGTGGGGCAGGGAGAGAGGAGGGATGAACCCAGTGAGGTATGATGTGGGGCAGGGAGAGAGGAGGGATGAACCCAGTGGGGTATGATGTGGGGCAGGGAGAGAGGAGGGATGAACCCAGTGGGGTATGATGTGGGGCAGGGAGAGAGGAGGGATGAACCCAGTGGGGTATGATGTGGGGCAGGGAGAGAGGAGGGATGAACCCAGTGGGGTATGATGTGGGGCAGGGAGAGAGGAGGGATGAACCCAGTGAGGTATGATGTGGGGCAGGGAGAGAGGAGGGATGAACCCAGTGAGGTATGATGTGGGGCAGGGAGAGAGGAGGGATGAACCCAGTGGGGTATGATGTGGGGCAGGGAGAGAGGAGGGATGAACCCAGTGGGGTATGATGTGGGGCAGGGAGAGAGGAGGGATGAACCCAGTGGGGTATGATGTGGGGCAGGGAGAGAGGAGGGATGAACCCAGTGGGGTATGATGTGGGGCAGGGAGAGAGGAGGGATGAACCCAGTGGGGTATGATGTGGGGTAGGGAGAGAGGAGGGATGAACCCAGTGAGGTATGATGTGGGGCAGGGAGAGAGGAGAGATGAACCCAGTGAGGTATGATGTGGGGCAGGGAGAGAGGAGGGATGAACCCAGTGAGGTATGATGTGGGGCAGGGAGAGAGGAGGGATGAACCCAGTGGGGTATGATGTGGGGCAGGGGAGAGGAGAGATGAACCCAGTGGGGTATGATGTGGGGTAGGGAGGAGGAGGGGGGGGGATGAACCCAGTGGGGTATGATGTGGGGCAGGGAGAGAGGAGGGATGAACCCAGTGGGGTATGATGTGGGGTAGGGAGAGAGGAGGGATGAACCCAGTGAGGTATGATGTGGGGCAGGGAGGAGCGAGGGAGGGGGGGAGGGGGATGAACCCAGTGAGGTATGATGTGGGGCAGGGAGAGAGGAGGGATGAACCCAGTGGGGTATGATGTGGGGCAGGGAGAGAGGAGGGATGAACCCAGTGGGGTATGATGTGGGGCAGGGAGAGAGGAGGGATGAACCCAGTGGGGTATGATGTGGGGCAGGGAGAGAGGAGAGATGAACCCAGTGAGGTATGATGTGGGGCAGGGAGAGAGGAGGGATGAACCCAGTGGGGTATGATGTGGGGCAGGGAGAGAGGAGGGATGAACCCAGTGAGGTATGATGTGGGGCAGGGAGAGAGGAGGGATGAACCCAGTGAGGTATGATGTGGGGCAGGGAGAGAGGAGGGATGAACCCAGTGGGGTATGATGTGGGGCAGGGAGAGAGGAGGGATGAACCCAGTGGGGTATGATGTGGGGCAGGGAGAGAGGAGGGATGAACCCAGTGGGGTATGATGTGGGGCAGGGAGAGAGGAGGGATGAACCCAGTGAGGTATGATGTGGGGCAGGGAGAGAGGAGAGATGAACCCAGTGAGGTATGATGTGGGGCAGGGAGAGAGGAGGGATGAACCCAGTGAGGTATGATGTGGGGCAGGGAGAGAGGAGGGATGAACCCAGTGGGGTATGATGTGGGGCAGGGAGAGAGGAGGGATGAACCCAGTGAGGTATGATGTGGGGCAGGGAGGAGCGAGGGAGGGAGGGGGTGACCCAGTGAGGTATGATGTGGGGCAGGGAGAGAGGAGGGATGAACCCAGTGGGGTATGATGTGGGGCAGGGAGAGAGGAGGGGTGAACCCAGTGGGGTATGATGTGGGGCAGGGAGAGAGGAGGGATGAACCCAGTGAGGTATGATGTGGGGCAGGGAGAAAGGAGGGATGAACCCAGTGGGGTATGATGTGGGGTAGGGAGGAGCGAGGGAGGGGGGGATGAACCCAGTGAGGTATGATGTGGGGCAGGGAGAGAGGAGGGATGAACCCAGTGGGGTATGATGTGGGGCAGGAGAGAGGAGAGATGAACCCAGTGAGGTATGATGTGGGGTAGGGAGAGAGGAGGGATGAACCCAGTGAGGTATGATGTGGGGTAGGGGGAGAGAGGAGGGATGAACCCAGTGAGGTATGATGTGGGGCAGGGAGGAGCGAGGGAGGGGGGATGAACCCAGTGGGGTATGATGTGGGGCAGGGAGAGAGGAGGGATGAACCCAGTGGGGTATGATGTGGGGCAGGGAGAGAGGAGGGATGAACCCAGTGGGGTATGATGTGGGGCAGGGAGAGAGGAGAGATGAACCCAGTGAGGTATGATGTGGGGCAGGGAGAGAGGAGGGATGAACCCAGTGGGGTATGATGTGGGGCAGGGAGAGAGGAGGGATGAACCCAGTGAGGTATGATGTGGGGCAGGGAGAGAGGAGGGATGAACCCAGTGAGGTATGATGTGGGGCAGGGAGAGAGGAGGGATGAACCCAGTGGGGTATGATGTGGGGCAGGGAGAGAGGAGGGATGAACCCAGTGAGGTATGATGTGGGGCAGGGAGAGAGGAGGGATGAACCCAGTGGGGTATGATGTGGGGCAGGGAGAGAGGAGGGATGAACCCAGTGGGGTATGATGTGGGGCAGGGAGAGAGGAGAGATGAACCCAGTGAGGTATGATGTGGGGCAGGGAGAGAGGAGGGATGAACCCAGTGAGGTATGATGTGGGGCAGGGAGAGAGGAGGGATGAACCCAGTGAGGTATGATGTGGGGCAGGGGAGAGGAGGGATGAACCCAGTGGGGTATGATGTGGGGTAGGGAGGAGCGAGGAAGGGGGGATGAACCCAGTGGGGTATGATGTGGGGCAGGGAGAGAGGAGGGATGAACCCAGTGGGGTATGATGTGGGGCAGGGAGGGGGGGGATGAACCCAGTGGGGTATGATGTGGGGCAGGGAGAGAGGAGGGATGAACCCAGTGAGGTATGATGTGGGGCAGGGAGAGAGGAGGGATGAACCCAGTGGGGTATGATGTGGGGCAGGGAGGGGGGGATGAACCCAGTGGGGTATGATGTGGGGCAGGGAGAGAGGAGAGATGAACCCAGTGAGGTATGATGTGGGGCAGGGAGAGAGAGGAGGGATGAACCCAGTGAGGTATGATGTGGGGCAGGGAGAGAGGAGGGATGAACCCAGTGAGGTATGATGTGGGGCAGGGAGAGAGGAGGGATGAACCCAGTGGGGTATGATGTGGGGTAGGGAGGAGCGAGGAAGGGGGGATGAACCCAGTGGGGTATGATGTGGGGCAGGGAGAGAGGAGGGATGAACCCAGTGGGGTATGATGTGGGGCAGGGAGGGGGGGATGAACCCAGTGGGGTATGATGTGGGGCAGGGAGAGAGGAGGGATGAACCCAGTGAGGTATGATGTGGGGCAGGGAGAGAGGAGGGATGAACCCAGTGGGGTATGATGTGGGGCAGGGAGAGAGGAGGGATGAACCCAGTGGGGTATGATGTGGGGCAGGGAGAGAGGAGGGATGAACCCAGTGGGGTATGATGTGGGGCAGGGAGAGAGGAGGGATGAACCCAGTGGGGTATGATGTGGGGCAGGGAGAGAGGAGAGATGAACCCAGTGAGGTATGATGTGGGGCAGGGAGAGAGGAGGGATGAACCCAGTGGGGTATGATGTGGGGCAGGGAGAGAGGAGGGATGAACCCAGTGAGGTATGATGTGGGGCAGGGAGAGAGGAGGGATGAACCCAGTGAGGTATGATGTGGGGCAGGGAGAGAGGAGGGATGAACCCAGTGGGGTATGATGTGGGGCAGGGAGAGAGGAGGGATGAACCCAGTGGGGTATGATGTGGGGCAGGGAGAGAGGAGGGATGAACCCAGTGGGGTATGATGTGGGGCAGGGAGAGAGGAGGGATGAACCCAGTGAGGTATGATGTGGGGCAGGGAGAGAGGAGAGATGAACCCAGTGAGGTATGATGTGGGGCAGGGAGAGAGGAGAGATGAACCCAGTGGGGTATGATGTGGGGCAGGGAGAGAGGAGGGATGAACCCAGTGGGGTATGATGTGGGGCAGGGAGAGAGGAGGGATGAACCCAGTGAGGTATGATGTGGGGCAGGGAGGAGCGAGGGAGGGGGGATGAACCCAGTGAGGTATGATGTGGGGCAGGGAGAGAGGAGGGATGAACCCAGTGGGGTATGATGTGGGGCAGGGAGAGAGGAGGGATGAACCCAGTGGGGTATGATGTGGGGCAGGGAGAGAGGAGGGATGAACCCAGTGGGGTATGATGTGGGGCAGGGAGAGAGGAGGGATGAACCCAGTGGGGTATGATGTGGGGTAGGGAGAGAGGAGGGATGAACCCAGTGAGGTATGATGTGGGGTAGGGAGAGAGGAGGGATGAACCCAGTGAGGTATGATGTGGGGCAGGGAGGAGCGAGGGAGGGGGGGATGAACCCAGTGGGGTATGATGTGGGGCAGGGAGAGAGGAGGGATGAACCCAGTGGGGTATGATGTGGGGCAGGGAGAGAGGAGGGATGAACCCAGTGGGGTATGATGTGGGGCAGGGAGAGAGGAGAGATGAACCCAGTGAGGTATGATGTGGGGCAGGGAGAGAGGAGGGATGAACCCAGTGGGGTATGATGTGGGGCAGGGAGAGAGGAGGGATGAACCCAGTGAGGTATGATGTGGGGCAGGGAGAGAGGAGGGATGAACCCAGTGAGGTATGATGTGGGGCAGGGAGAGAGGAGGGATGAACCCAGTGGGGTATGATGTGGGGCAGGGAGAGAGGAGGGATGAACCCAGTGAGGTATGATGTGGGGCAGGGAGAGAGGAGGGATGAACCCAGTGAGGTATGATGTGGGGCAGGGAGAGAGGAGGGATGAACCCAGTGGGGTATGATGTGGGGCAGGGAGAGAGGAGAGATGAACCCAGTGAGGTATGATGTGGGGCAGGGAGAGAGGAGGGATGAACCCAGTGAGGTATGATGTGGGGCAGGGGGAGAGAGGAGGGATGAACCCAGTGAGGTATGATGTGGGGCAGGGAGAGAGGAGGGATGAACCCAGTGGGGTATGATGTGGGGTAGGGAGGAGCGAGGAAAGGGGGGATGAACCCAGTGGGGTATGATGTGGGGCAGGGAGAGAGGAGGGATGAACCCAGTGGGGTATGATGTGGGGCAGGGAGGGGGGGATGAACCCAGTGGGGTATGATGTGGGGCAGGGAGAGAGGAGGGATGAACCCAGTGAGGTATGATGTGGGGCAGGGAGAGAGGAGGGATGAACCCAGTGGGGTATGATGTGGGGCAGGGGGGGGGGATGAACCCAGTGGGGTATGATGTGGGGCAGGGGGAGAGGAGGGATGAACCCAGTGGGGTATGATGTGGGGCAGGGGGGGGGGATGAACCCAGTGGGGTATGATGTGGGGCAGGGAGAGAGGAGGGATGAACCCAGTGGGGTATGATGTGGGGCAGGGAGAGAGGAGGGATGAACCCAGTGGGGTATGATGTGGGGTAGGGAGAGAGGAGGGATGAACCCAGTGGGGTATGATGTGGGGCAGGGAGAGAGGAGGGATGAACCCAGTGGGGTATGATGTGGGGTAGGGAGGAGCGAGGGAGGGGGGGATGAACCCAGTGAGGTATGATGTGGGGCAGGGAGAGAGGAGAGATGAACCCAGTGAGGTATGATGTGGGGCAGGGAGAGAGGAGGGATGAACCCAGTGGGGTATGATGTGGGGCAGGGAGAGAGGAGAGATGAACCCAGTGGGGTATGATGTGGGGCAGGGAGAGAGGAGGGATGAACCCAGTGGGGTATGATGTGGGGCAGGGAGGAGCGAGGGAGGGGGGATGAACCCAGTGAGGTATGATGTGGGGCAGGTGAGAGAGGAGGGAGGGGGGGATGAACCCAGTGGGGTATGATGTGGGGCAGGGAGAGAGGAGGGATGAACCCCGTGGGGTATGATGTGGGGCAGGGAGAGAGGAGGGATGAACCCAGTGGGGTATGATGTGGGGCAGGGAGAGAGGAGAGATGAACCCAGTGAGGTATGATGTGGGGCAGGGAGAGAGGAGGGATGAACCCAGTGGGGTATGATGTGGGGTAGGGAGGAGCGAGGGAGGGGGAGAGAGAGGGGGGGATGAACCCAGTGGGGTATGATGTGGGGTAGGGAGGAGCGAGGGAGGGGGAGAGAGAGGGGGGATGAACCCAGTGGGGTAGGGAGGAGCGAGGGAGGGGGAGAGAGAGGGGGGTGAACCCAGTGGGGTATGATGTGGGGTAGGAGGAGCGAGGGGAGGGGGAGAGAGAGGGGGGATGAACCCAGTGGGGTATGATGTGGAGCAGGGAGGGAGAGAGATGGAGGAGAGAGAGGGAGTAGAGATGGAGGAGAGAGAGGGGGAGAGAGACGGAGGAGAGAGGGAGGGAGGAGAGAGATGGAGGAGAGAGAGGGAGAAGAGACACACACACACACACGTGCACACACACACACACACACACGTGCACACACACATCCACACACACACACACATACACGTGCACACACACATTCACACATGCACATTCACACGCACACACTTGCGCTCACACACACACACATATGCATGCACACATTCACACACACACGCACACACTCTCCGTCTGCAGCCTGGCTGATCAATAACCCAGGGCAGGGCACATCTGTCTAATTAAGAAGGCCTTTCTCACTGAGCCTTGTTTATGAAAGCAAACTCATCATGACGTCTGCAGCGCCTGACTCTTCACTAACACTTTCCATTATGTAACAGTGTCCATTCACCGTTTATGAACACACAATTGGCAGTGGGATTCAAATTGCACAACATCACAGGACTAGGGAAATGTGCTTGATGTTGCTTCTAGCTCTACAACACACAGACGATCTGGGTCCTTTCTCCCCCTCGTATTCAGGACCCCCATGGTGCTTTGCAGCCAGGGCCTGAAACAGTTTGGGATCAGCAGGAAGGGCGTTTTAACAAGCTAATCAGATCGGAGTGGCTCAAATCACATGAGACATGATCACAATGAGAAAACACACTTTGTTTCTGCTGGGAACCGTAAATGAAAACGATGAATCAATTACATGCAAAGCGCATTTCAATGAATAACTTGGGATGTCATCATTAATATGTTAAGGGAACTGGCTGGGCAGATTCACCATGCTATTAGGCTGTGATGAGTTTGTATAGTGTGTGTTTTTTGAGTGTGTATTTTGTGAGATTGCACAAAATGAAAAAAATGTTTTAAAAAATGTAACTAACAGCTTCACAAAAATGACGAGCACATCAATAGTTTCACAGACAAGAGGGAACTTTAATTAAATATTGTGAAAGTTGAAAAGCTATTTTACATTTTCAAAGTTGAAACAACAAAAAAAGTATAATCGTTACAGTAGTTTATTTTCCTCTTCTCCCTATCGATCAATATACAACTGATCTGTGTGTCCAGTCAAACACAAGGCTTGGTAGCAAGGAGAGATGGGATGAAAATAGGACTCAGAGAACAATGTTTTCATTGACCAGGTGACCACCTCCCCGACAGGGACGACACTATTCTCCTGGCTGGACGGCTACACAGCAAACCTGAAACTCATCTGTCCCTATCCTTAAACACAGGAGAACTAAGTCACAACGCAGATACACTGAAATCAGCATTACACACCTGCATTTTACAACAGACTCCCTCGTCTTCAGAATCCTCAGTTTAAATGTTCCCTCTCTCCTATGAAGTCACATTACAAAATATCTTTCAGCAATAAAAAAATAAAATAAAATGCCATGTTCTCTTTCAGAGGACTGATGACACACACACACACACACACACACACACACACACACACACACACACACACACACACACACACACACACACACACACACACACACACACACACACACACACGAAAGAGTACAAAGAGTGGTCATGTGACCCATGTCAGAGATAAACTGGTGCTCATTTTGTATATAAAGGGAGTGGAAATAGGGAGTGTCAGAAGAGAGGGGGGAGTCAGAAGAGAGGGAGGAGTCAGAAGAGAGGGGGGAGTCAGAAGAGAGGGAGGAGTCAGAAGAGAGGGGGGAGTCAGAAGTGAGGGAGGAGTCAGAAGAGAGGGGGGAGTCAGAAGAGAGGGGGGAGTCAGAAGAGAGGGAGGAGTCAGAAGAGAGGGGGGAGTCAGAAGAGAGGGGGGAGTCAGAAGAGAGGGAGGAGTCAGAAGAGAGGGAGGAGTCAGAAGAGAGGGAGGAATCAGAAGAGAGGGAGGAGTCAGAAGAGAGGGGGGAGTCAGAAGAGAGGGAGGAGAAAGAAGAGAGGGGGGAGTCAGAAGAGAGGGAGGAGTCAGAAGAGAGAGCGGAGTCAGAAGAGTGGAGGGAGTCAAAAGAGAGGGAGGAGTTAGACGAGTGGGAGGAGTCAGAAGAGAGAGGGGAGTCAGAAGAGTGGGAGGAGTCAGAAGAGAGGGGGGAGTCAGAAGAGAGGGAGGAGTCAGAAGAGAGGGGGGAGTCAGAAGAGAGGGAGGAGTCAGAAGAGAGGGGGGAGTCAGAAGAGAGGGGGAGTCAGAAGAGAGGGAGGAGTCAGAAGAGAGGGGGGAGTCAGAAGAGAGGGAGGAGTCAGAAGAGAGGGAGGAGTCAGAAGAGAGGGAGGAGTCAGAAGAGAGGGAGGATTAGACAGTCACTGGCTTCCTGTTAAAGCAAGGGCTGATTTCAAGGTTTTACTGCTAACCTACAAAGCATTACATGGGCTTGCTCCTACCTATCTCTCTGATTTGGTCCTGCCGTACATACCTACACGTACGCTACGGTCACAAGACGCAGGCCTCCTAATTGTCCCTAGAATTTCTAAGCAAACAGCTGGAGGCCGGGCTTTCTCCTATAGAGCTCCATTTTTATGGAACGGTCTGCATACCCATGTCAGAGACGCAAACTCGGTCTCAACCTTTAAGTCTTTACTGAAGACTTATCTCTTCAGTGGGTCATATGATTGAGTGTAGTCTGGCCCAGGAGTGGGAAGGTGAACGGAAAGGCTCTGGAGCAACGAACCACCCTTGCTGTCTCTGCCTGGCCGGTTCCCCTCTTTCCACTGGGATTCTCTGCCTCTAACCCTATTACAGGGCCTGAGTCACTGGCTTACTGGGGCTCTCTCATGCCGTCCCTGGAAGGGGCGCGTCACCTGAGTGGGTTGACTCACTGATGTGGTCATCCTGTCTGGGTTGCCCCCCCCCTTGGGTTGTGCCATGGAGGAGATCTTTGCGGGCTATACTCAGCTTTGTCTCAGGATGGTAAGTTGGTGGTTGAAGATATCCCTCTAGTGGGGTGGGGGCTGTGCTTTGGCAAAGTGGGTGGGGTTATATCCTTCCTGTTTGGCCCTGTCCGGGGGTGTCCTCGGATGGGGCCACAGTGTCTCCTGACCCCTCCTGTCTCAGCCTCCAGTATTTATGCTGCAGTAGTTTATGTGTCGGGGGCTGGGGTCAGTTTGTTATATCTGGAGTACTTCTCCTGTCCAATTCGGTGTCCTGTGTGAATCTAAGTGTGTGTTCTCTAATTCTCTCCTTCTCTCTCTCAGAGGACCTGAGCCCTAGGACCATGCCCCAGGACTACCTGACATGATGACTCCTTGCTGTCCCCAGTCCACCTGGCCGTGCTGCTGCTCCAGTTTCAACTGTTCTGCCTTATTATTATTCGACCATGCTGGTCATTTATGAACATTTGAACATCTTGGCCATGTTCTGTTATAATCTCCACCCGGCACAGCCGGAAGAGGACTGGCCACCCCACATATGCTCTCTCTAATTCTCTTTCTTTCTCTCTCTCGGAGGACCTGAGCCCTAGGACCATGCCCCATTACTACCTGACATGATGACTCCTTGCTGTCCCCAGTCCACCTGGCCGTGCTGCTGCTCCAGTTTCAACTGTTCTGCCTTATTATTATTCGACCATGCTGGTCATTTATGAACATTTGAACATCTTGGCCATGTTCTGTTATAATCTCCACCCGGCACAGCCGGAAGAGGACTGGCCACCCCACATATGCTCTCTCTAATTCTCTTTCTTTCTCTCTCTCGGAGGACCTGAGCCCTAGGACCATGCCCCATTACTACCTGACATGATGACTCCTTGCTGTCCCCAGTCCACCTGGCCGTGCTGCTGCTCCAGTTTCAACTGTTCTGCCTTATTATTATTCGACCATGCTGGTCATTTATGAACATTTGAACATCTTGGCCATGTTCTGTTATAATTTCTACCCGGCACAGCCAGAAGAGGACTGGCCACCCCACATAGCCTGGTTCCTCTCTAGGTTTCTTCCTAGGTTTTGGCCTTTCTAGGGAGTTTTTCCTAACCACCGTGCTTCTACACCTGCATTGCTTGCTGTTGGGTGTTTTAGGCTGGGTTTCTGTACAGCACTTTGAGATATCAGCTGATGTACGAAGGGCTATATAAATACATTTGAATTGATTTGATTTGAGTCAGAAGAGAGGTGGGAGTCAGAAGTGAGGGGCCAGTCAGAAAAGAGGGGGAGTCAGAAGAGTGGGAGGAGTCAGAAGAGTGGGAGGAGACAGACGAGTGGGAGGAGTCAGAATGGGGAGGGGAGTCAGAATGGGGAGAAGTTAGACGAGTGGGAGGAGTCAGAAGAGAGAGGGGAGTCAGAAGAGTGGGGGGAGTCAGAAGAGAGGGAGGAGTCAGAAGATTGGGAGGAGTCAGAAGAGGGCAGTAGTAATTGTCTAAGCAAGGGTGTAAAATGACTTGTGTGTTACAAATGATTGTGCTGTCATTTAGAACGGTTCATAATCACATCTGTTTTTAGTACCATTACCTTTCTCTAATGGAATCACACTGTAAATAGAATATGTTTTTCCATCAACCCACCCTTAGCTGTGGAGGTCTATATATATATATATTGTTATAGACGGGTCGGCTTCAGATGAGCAAGGCAGTACACTACACTCCTCTCCTCCTCTCCTCCTCTCCCCCTCCTCCTCTCCCTCTCCTCTCCTCCTCTCCTCCTCTCCTCTCCTCCTCTCCTCCATACCAGCTCCCCTCTAGCTGCTCAACACATTAAATATTTATCCTCCCTTCTATCTCGTCTCAGTGTCCTCCCCCGTCAGTCAGTCAGCCAGCCCACCTCCCTCCCTCCCTCCCTCCCTCCCTCCCTCCCTCCCTCCCTCCCTCCCTCCCCCTCCCTCCCTCCCTCCCTCCCTCCCTCCCTCCTCCCTCCCTCCCTCCCTCCCTCTCCTCCCTCCCTCCCTCCCTCTCCTCTGTTATGTTATGTCTGGCTCCCCCTATCTCTGCTGTGCCATGCCGAGTGCTCCCTGCGGCAGGGGAAACAGTTAAACATCGCTCAGGGCTCAGGGATAAGGAACAGTTCCACTTGTGTTCCCCCCTCTCTATATGTTGCTTGATGCACCCATTTTAAAGTATGTTAGCAGAGCACTGATGTGGTCTCTACTCTACACTGATGTCTGTGGGTTTGCATTGTTAAGGCATCTAAACTGCTGGTTCAGATTTTGGTGAGACAACGGAGGGGAAAGTGAAAATAAGATGGAAGAGATGAAGAAAATATTTTCATATTTTTTCCCCCAAAAAAATGGTCTTCCTGCTTTCAGCACACAAATTCATGGCTAGAAAGAAAACCCACAGGCCTAATGTTTGTTTTTAAACAGTATACAAGTTTTTTTAAGCCCAAAAAATCTAAGCAAAGAAGAAATTCAAATGATATACTTATATAATCTCTTTACTATAAGAATAATATACTACCTTTACCATATGATAAAACAAACGCAAAATCAAGACACCTTTTTTTTCTTCATTAACTTCCAAAATGATACAAAAAATAGACAATGGCTTTTAGGGTGGATGGAAAATGAAAGTATGGCTTAAAACAACATAAGAAAACCAACAACATAAAAAATTAAATGTATCAAAATCACACCTAAACACGGAACATGGTAGAAAACCAAATAAAAACAGATCGGCACTGTCACAAAATGCAAACATACACATGAAGGATGTGGAAAAGCAAAATGTAGAAATTGAGGAGAGATAGTACATTATTAATGTGGATTAGGTAACATTCTGTATCTCCCGTCTTAACTATTTAAACTCTCCGAGCTAAAGTTGATGGGATCATTTTGAGTATGTAGTAAACATGACATCCGTGACACTCAAGCTGCCGTAAGACTTCTTTAAATGTATAAATATATCTTAAACAATGACTTTGGCAAAAATTAAAAGAAACATCACATACATGTATTACTACAAAAACACACATCACACGAGAAAAAAAGAAAGAAAGACAATTGATAAGGTTGGATTCAGATATTTTTTGCTGGGCATCTGAGGTCACTTTTACAGTGCTGGGTAATCCATGTATCACCACGGCGACTGGGACACCACTGAACACCTCATGTTGACTCATTAGTCTGTCCATAAAGTGTCTCCCAGTTTGACCTATCTCAGATCCTCAACTGTTGTACGATAACAAGGTGGAACAAGAGAAACATTTTGACCCTTGGCCACAGTTTCATGGTGAGGACACAACAAACCAAAAACTATCAAGGAATAATTCATACAAAGAAAAATAAACTCACACAATGTAGCAAAAGTGAAATGGCGACATCCTTTTAAAACATATGGTTTCCTTCATTGAGATTTCATGGTGGATGGCAGAGAGAGAGAGAACACTTTAACAAGAGGGTTTCTAATGTACAGTTACAGGGCACTGCTGAGCGGCTCCACAGCAAGATTGCGGTCCAATAGACCAACCACACAGTAGAGACACTGTTGGTATCCAGAGCAGGTTCAGGCTCTGCTCTCTAACTCTGACAACCACCTAGGAGCTTGGACACGATCGGTACACTTACAGCCAACATAGAGTGAATGGCTGGCTATGTGTCATCATGGATAAATCACTTGCTTTCTGTGGTGCCGAGTGAACGCTTCTAGTCGTAGCGATGGAGTTCTCTGCTCGGCATGAGAGGGAGAGAAATGAGTAGGCGCTGTTTGCAGCGGCCAAAAGACCTCGAAAGCAGAGAGTTTCTGCAATGGTGCATGGTTAGTGCTACCTACCGTGTATTTCTGTGCCTTAGGGTTAGTTAGGGAATGTGGCATCGTCTCTATCCAGCACACTGTAGTACAAAACAAATGTCTAAATGTCTGGTTTGGCTAGTCTTGATTCATGAGTACAGCATAATGTATAAATCTAATTCAGTCTGCACTATTTAACTCACATTTTAATGTCTTCTATCATTCAAAAACAATTTATTAATTTATCTTTTTGGATTCATAAATAAAAAATCTCTCTAATATTTTCACGTGTGTATATTACACATTGGAGATGGGAAATACATAGTGTTTTGCAAAAAGGTAAAACACTAAATAAAAGGTCAATCCTCTCCCAAATAAATAAAACTCATGTTTAGCTGGGTTGGGTTTTCTGGGTAATCTGTGACCTTGCGTTCAACTCTTACGAATTCCAAAGAGGTTGTTGTAAATGCTGCGTTTTCTTCTTGTTTTTTTCTTCTTTTAAAGTTCAAATGTGATTCCTTTTAAAAAAAAGGGCCTGAGTTACGGGTTCTATTCCTTCAACGCAGGACTGACGAACCAGTCCGAAACTGGAGCCTTGGGTACATGCTGAGATCCACGCCTGAGTCTTTCCTCTCATACCCAAACATCGCTTACATGGGAGGAACGATCATTCCAGGAATCACTGCTGGGTGGAGAAGAGAGAAAGGGAGAAGGCGGAGGGAAGAGAGAAAGAGAGAGAGAGAGGGGGGGGAGAAAGAGAAGGAGAAAGGGGGGGAGGAAGAGAGAGAGAGAGAGAGAGAGAGGGAGGGAGGGAGAGAGAGAGGTAGGGAGAGAGAGAGGTAGGGAGAGAGAGAGAGAGAGAGAGAGAGAGAGAGAGAGGGGTAGGGAGAGAGAGAGAGAGGGGGAGGGAGAGAGAGAGAGTGAGAGCGAGAGAGAGAGATGGGGAGAAAGAGAGAGAGAGAGGGGGGGAGAAAGAGAGAGGGAGAGAGAGAGAGAGAGAGAGAGAGAGAGAGAGAGAGAGAGAGGGAGGGTTGGTTAATACATTAAAATGTTCCCAATGTTTTCCTCATAATAATTACTCTTTAAATACAGCAATCTGTTCTCACATCTGCATTACAAACTATGCTCAAACTATGACTCAAATACGCTTTCAAATAAGGTATAAATCATTTATATATTTTCAACAGCCTTGCCAAATTGGCACAAATGGGACACTTGAAACGCTTGATTAGTGTTGTCAAAAACCGTGCCTTAATTGTTTGCATGCACTGAAGCTCATTTCTGTGTGTTTGTGACGTACTACATGATCCCCGGCTGGCTTCAAACAGCTGCATGGGGATCTGTGTCAGCATAAGGAACAGAGCTGTGCTTAATGAAAGCTCGGAATCAAACCAAGGGTGACTACAGTACGCAGTGAAGACACACCAGGCACAATCCTACACAACACTACACTACATACTACTACACAAAACACTACACACGACACACAACACTACAACCAACACGCCTCACAACACTATTACACACTACACAACACAATACACAACACTACACAACACACTACACTACACAACACTACATAACACACAACACAATACTACATAACACTACACAACATAACACTACACTACGCAACATTACACAACACATGACACAACACTACATAACACTACACAGCACAACACTACATAACACTACACAACCCTACACAACACAATACTACACAACGCTACACAATGCAACACAACGCTACACACTACACAACTGTTGTGAATTTATTACAAATAAAAAAATGAAATATCACATTTACATAACTATTCAGACCCTTTACTCAGTACTTTGTTGAAGCTTAAAGTCTTCTTGGGTATGACACTACAAGCTTGGCACACCTGTATTTGGGGAGTTTCTCCCATCCTTCTCTGCAGATCCTCTCAAGCTCTGTCAGAATGGATGGGGAGCGTTGCTGCAAAGCTATGTTCGATCGGGTTCAAGTCCGAGCTCTGGCTGGGCCACTCAAGCATATTCAGAGACTTGTCTAAAAGCCACTCTTGCATTGTCTTGGTTTTTTTGCTTAGGGTTGTTGTCGTGTTGGAAGGTGAACCTTCACCCCAATCTCAGGTCCTGAGCACTCTGGAAACTGTTTTTATCAAGGATCTCTCTGTACTTTGCTCCGTTCATCTTTGCCTCGATCCTGACTAGTCTCCCAGTCCCTGCCGCTGAAAAACATCCCCACAGCATGATGCTGAAACCACCATGCTTCACCGTAGGGATGGTGCCAGGTTTCCTCCAGACGTGACGCTTGGCATTCAGGACAAAGAGTTCAATCTTGGTTTCATCAGAACAGATAGTCTTGTTTCTCATGGTCTGAGAGTCCTTTAGGTGCTTTTTGGCAAACTACAAGTGAGCTATCACGTGCCTTTTATTGAGGAGTGGCTTCCGTCTGGCAACTCTACCATAAAGGCCTGATTGGTGCACTGCTGCAGAGATGGTTGTCCTTCTGGAAGATTCTCCATTCTCAACAGAGGGACTCTAGAACTCTGTCAGAGTGACTATAGGGTTCTTGAACACCTCCCTGACCTAGGCCCTTCTCCCCCGATTTCTCAGTTTGGCCGCCAAACTTCTTCCATTTAAGAATGATGGAGGCCGCATTGTTCTTGGGGACCTTCAATGCTGCATAAATGTTTTAGTACCCTTCCCCAGATCTGTGACTCAACACAATCATGTCTCGGAGCTCTATGGACAATTCCTTCAACCTCATGGCTTGGTTTTTGTTCTGACATGCACTGTCAACTGTAGGAGCTTAATAGACAGGAGTGTGCCTTTCCAAATCATGTCCAATCAATTGAATTTACCACAGGTGGACTCTAACTCTAAGTTGTAGAAATATCTCAAGTATGATAAATGAAAACAGGATGTGCCTGTTTCCATAGCAAAGGGTCTGAATACTTATGTAAATAAGGTATTTCTGTTATTTATTTTTAAGACATTTGCTAAAACTGTTATGGTCATTATGGGGTATTGTGTGTAGATTGGTGAAAAAACAACAACATTTATTTAATACATTTTATAACAAGGCTGTATCGTAACAAAATGTGGAAAAAGTCAAGGGGTCTGAATACCTTCCGAAGGCACTGCCCAAATTGACAATATACAGTATATAATTAATGTTTGACTAGAATGAACCAGCTCCATCATCTCCAATCATTCACAGGGAAATGGATTTGAGTTGGGTACATGGTAATGGATTGATAAGATGTGGTTGTTCCCTGAGCGGAGCCTAACATGACCTAACATATCCAGTGTAGTGGGACAGGCCAAAGGTCAGAGGCCAGAGGAGGACCTCTAAGGTGTGTAAGGAATGTTTATTGCTTGAGATTTTCACTTGATGATGCTTATGCAACTGCTGACAAACACCAAAAAGGATGCTGGGTGTTTTTCTGCAGGTGTTTTGCTCTCAAATTTACTGCTGATGGATTCAAGGGAGGCAGGAAAAGTTATGCATACACACAGCTAATGGAGGTCTTGAGTTCTGTCTCTTCACCTTCTGTGTTATTCCCCCCACCCCCCACACACACATTGGGCCTTGAGGCCAGGAATGGGAAAATAACCTTTCCATATAACTCCACGCACACACACACACACACACACACACACACACACACACACACACACACACCCACACGCACCCCACACACACACACACACACACACACACACACACACACACACACACACACACACACACACACACACACACACACACACACACACACACACACACACACACACACACACACACACACACACACACACAATGTGTTAGCTCATCGATAAAATAACGCAATATGTCATAAACCAAAATCACAAGTGTATCGTACAAAAAGAAAGCATTTCAAATGTTTATGTGAGGATATCAAAATGATCTTTGAATAAACCCAGATTTTGTTTCCTAATCTTAGAGCAATCTGATTTACGTGGAAAGCACAAGTGCTTCTCAACTATTCCAGCTGATAATATGCCCGACTGCACAGGAACTATTGCTGTATGTGGTATCTTCTGGGAGTTCTATGCCAGTTCAGTCCTATTGTGAGACACACGGGACTGGGAGAGAAGGAGCTTGGGTTTAGATACGACGCCTTGCTGACAAAACATCATGTATGACAGTGACTCAACTCTAGCTCTTTGATCTGCAGTAGTGTAACACAAACCTAGCCAGTCGGTGGGTGGGTAGGTGTATGTCAATATAAATAGTGACAGGATCGATTGTCAACAAAGCCCAACAGCTGTCTTCGTTGATAATTTCCCAGCCTATAGTGGGGGGGGGGGTGTGATCAGATAGAAGAGCCTTTCTGACAAATTGCAGATTGAGAGTGAGAGAGAGAGAGAGAGAGAGAGAGAGGAGACTCTGTGGAAGCACACTCCACTGCACTATGCTGCGATACGCTACAGAGTGTAAAAGGAGTGATGTTGTGCTCCTGTGACTCTATGGAAGCACTCTCCACTGTACTATGCTACGCTACGCTACGCTACGCTACAGAGTGTTAAAGGAATGATGTTGTGCTCCTGTGACTCTGTGGAAGCACACTCCACTGTACTATGCTATGCTACGCTACGCTACAGAGTGTTAAAGGAATGATGTTGTGCTCCTGTGACTCTGTGGAAGCACACTCCACTGTACTATGCTACGCTACGCTACGCTACGCTACAGAGTGTTGTGATGTTGTGCTCCTGTCTCAGCTTTTGCTTGGCTGGTGGAGCTCTAACACTAAACGATGATTTAAACTTTCCAAAATTGAACATCCTATACTGGTATCCAGTCATGGCTGAAGGCAGGTTTGTTGAATAAGCAAAGACCTTATGTAAATTGTGAGATATCTCTTCTGATTGTGTTTCAGTAATGTACAGTCGTGGCCAAAAGTTTTAAGAATGACACAAATATCAATTTCCACAAAGTTTGCTGCTTCAGTGTCTTTAGATATTTTTTGTCAGATGTTACTATGGAATACTGAAGTATAATTACAAGCATTTCATAAGTGTCGAAGGCTTTTACTGACAATTACATGAAGTTGATGCAAAGAGTCAATATTTGCAGTGTTGACCCTTCTTTTTCAAGACCTCTGCAATCTGCCCTGGCATGCTGTCAATTAACTTCTGGGCCACATCCTGGCTGATGGCAACCCATTCTTGCATTATCAATGCTTGGAGTTTGTCAGAATTTGTGGGGTTTTGTTTGTCCACCCGCCTCTTGAGGATTGACCACAAGTTTTCAATGGGATTAAGATGTGGGGAGTTTCCTGGCCATGGACGCAAAATATCTATGTTTTGTTCCCCGAGCCACTTAGTTATCACTTTTGCCTTATGGCAAGGTGCTCCATCATGCTGAAAAAGGCAAAGTTCGTCGCCAAACGGTTCCTGGATGGTTGGGAGAAGTTGCTCTTGGAGGATGTGTTGGTACCATTCTTTATTCATGGCTGTGTTCTTAGGCAAACTTGTGAGTGAGCCCACTCCCTTGGCTGAGAAGCAAACCCACACATGAATGGACTCAGGATGCTTTACTGTTGGCATGACACAGGACTGATGGTAGCACTCATCTTGTCTTCTCCAGACAAGCTTTTTTCCGGATGCCCCAAACAATCGGAAAGGGGATTCATCAGAGAAAATGACTTTACTCCAGACTCAGCAGTCCAATCCCTGTACCTTTTGCAGAATATCAGTCTGCCCCTGATGTTTTTCCTGGAGAGAAGTGGCTTCTTTGCTGCCCTTCTTGACACCAGGCCATCCTCCAAAAGTCTTTGCCTCACTGTGTGTGCAGATGCACTCACACCTGCCTGCTGCCATTCCTGAGAGAGCTCTGTACTGGTGGTGCCCCGATCCCACAGCTGAATCAACTTTAGGAGAAAGTCCTGGCTCTTTCTGGACTTTCTTGGGGGCCCTGAATCCTTCTTCACAACAATTGAACCGCTCTGCTTGAAGTTCTTGATGATCCAATAAATGGTTGATTTAGGTGCAATCTTACTGGCAGCAATATCCTTGCGTGTGAAGCCCATTTTGTGCAACGCAATGGTGACGGCACATGTTTCCTTGCAGGTAACCATGGATGACAGAGGAATAACAATGATTCCAAGCACCACTCTCCTTTTGAAGCTTCCAGTCTGTTATTGGAACTTAATCAGCATGACAGAGTGATCTCCAGCCGTGTCCTGGTCAACACACACCTGTGTTAACGAGAGAATCACTGACATGATGTTAGATGCAATTCATCTGATCACTCTTCATAACATTCTGGAGTATATGCAAATTTCTATCATACAAACTGAGGCAGCAGACTTTGTGAAAATTAATATTTGTGTCATTCTCAAAACTTTTGGCCACGACTGTATGTATTGGGTCTGTTGAGGACAGCAGTGTGTCCTGTCCTGTCCGGTCCTGGGAGAAAGCTTTGTGTTCCCACACCCACACAGCTACAGCCTGCCCTGCCCTCTAGCCCCTACGCATTCATGCCCTTTCTCCTCATTCACACACAGGAAGATAGGCACGACCACTAAAGCATTAAAGCCAAATAAAAGGACAAACTTCTGAGTAATATGACTACTCCGCCAAATGCCCTTTTAGCTGAATAAACAAAAGCACAGACCAAAATTAGAGATATCCTCTCATCTCTCATCCTCTCCTTTGTCAAAATATACAACTGCAAAATGAGGATGGTTGATGTTAATGTAATGGGTAAGGTGATGGGTAGATGGGTGGAATGATGGATGGATGGAAGGATGGAGGAGTGGATGGATGGATGGATGGATGGATGGATGGATGGAGGAGTGGATGGATGAATGGAGGAGTGGATGGAGAGATGGATGGTTAGAGGGACGGAGGAAGAGAAGGGAGGATGGGTGCATGCCAGAAAGAGTAACGTACTTCAGGAAAAGGCCAGGCCCTGCAGCGAGCTGGCTGTGGAGTACTTGCTAGAGTCCACAAAAGACTGATCTGAGGGAGGGAGGGAGGGAGCGCAAAGACAGGAGGGGAGGAGAGAAAGAAAAAAACAATGTGTCATTTCAAGGCCGGAGAAAGGGAGGAGGGGAGAAGGGGAGGAGGGGAGAAGGGGAGAAGGGGAGAAGGGGAGGAGAGGGAGGAGGAGGGGAGGAGGGGAGGAGGGGAGAAGGGGAGAAGGGGAGAAGGGGAGGAGGGGAGGAGGAGGGGAGAAGGGGAGAAGGGGAGGAGGGGAGAATGAGGAGAGAAGGGGAGGAGGGGAGGAGGGGAGGAGGAGGGGAGAAGGGGAGAAGGGGAGGAGGGGAGGAGGAGGGGAGAAGGGGAGGAGGGGAGGAGGGGAAGAGAGAAAGGCAGTGGATATTGGGGACGTAGAGGTTGGTTAGAGAGAGACATAATAGTGTCTCGATTGGCTAAGGGGCTCACCTTGGAGACCGTTGCCGTTGGTGCAGGTGGGTGGGGGTGAGGTCTGAGGTCGCACCACAGGGGCGAAGGCGCTCTTCTGCTTGACGGCCGACACCATGTTGGCAGGGGAGAAGGAGAAGATCCCAGAGGAACTGCTACAGTTAGAGGGCAGGCTGGTGGAGGACGCCATGGTGGGACTGGAGGGAACGACTGGAGGGATGGAGAGAGGGAGAGATGGGGGAGGAGGTAGGGGGGAGGGAGAGATGGGGAGGGAGGTAGGGAGAGAGGGAGAGATGGGGAGGGAGTGGGATGGTGGGAGGGAGGGAGGGATGGGGAGGGAGAGAGAGATGGGAGAGATGGGGGAGGAGAGGGAGGGTGGGAGGGAGGGATTGGGAGGGAGAGGGAGGGTGGGAGATAGGGAGGGAGAGGGAGGGTGGGAGGGAGAGATGGGGAGGGAGAGGGATGGAGAGAGGGAGAGATGGGGGATGGAGAGAGAGGGAGAGATGGGGGAGGAGAGGGAGGGTGGGAGGGAGGGATGGGGAGGGAGAGGGAGGGTGGGAGATAGGGAGGGAGAGGGAGGGTGGGTGGGAGAGATGGGGAGGGAGAGGGATGGAGAGAGGGAGAGATGGGGAGGGAGAGAGAGGGAGATATGGGGGAGAGGGAGGGTTGGAGGGAGGGATGGGGAGGGAGAGGGAGAGATGGGGAGGGAGGGAGAGGGAGAGATGGGGGAGGAGAGGGAGGGTGGGAGGGAGGGATGGGAGGGAGGGAGGGAGAGGGAGGGTGGAAGATAGGGAGGGAGAGGGAGATGGGAAAAGAAAAGGAGGGAGGGAGGGAGAGATGGGGGGAGGGAGAGAGAGGGAGAGAGAGGGAGAGATGGGGGGAGAGATGGGGGAGGGAGGTAGGGAGGGAGGGAGAGATGGGGAGGGAGAGGGAGGGTGGGAGGGAGACATGGGGAGGGAGAGAGAGGGAGAGATGGGGGGAGAGATGGGGGAGGGAGGGAGGGAGGGAGGGAGGGAGAGATGGGGAGGGAGAGGGAGGGTGGGAGGGAGGGAGGGAGCGATGGGAAGAGAGAATTAGGGAGGGAGGGAGAGAGGGCAAGAAAGTGAGCAAAAGTGAGAGAGAGAGAGAGGGGGAGGGAGAGAGAGAGAGAGAGAGGGGGAGGGAGGGCAAGAGAGAGGGTAAGAGAGAGCGAGAGAGAGAGAGAGGGGGAGGGAGAGAGAGAGAGAGGGGGAGGGAGGGAGGGCAAAAGAGAGGGCAAGAGAGAGCACGAGAGTGAGAAAGAGAGAGAGGGGAGGGAGGGAGGGAAGGAAGGAGAGAGGGGGAGGCATAGCAAGAGGTTAATTTCACCATGTAGGATTAATAATTTATCGGAGAACACAAGAAAAAAACAACTCCTTAAGTATTCAAGGGGGAAAAGTTTCAAAAGAGAATTAAATTCAAGTTCATTCTTACAAATGAATGCTTGTTGGTCAACTATTCAACCCAATCCACCTTGCAGTGGTCTCTTAGGTAGTTAACAATGCAATGCTAGCACACTTAGACAACCATTTGAATTCAACATTCACTGCTCTTTAATGTTTTTCTTACTGGTTACACATTATTAGAAGTGATTCTTGTTATTTCACCATTTAAATAGATTTATATCTCCATGAACCATGAAACAATGGCACAATCCATTTATCAAATCCTAAATAATCAATTAATGAAAATTGGAAGCACAGAGCCCAGGCTTGTGGATTGATTGGAAGTGTCTAATAGAGTCAGCCAGCCTTTTAAAATGCGTGTTAACATCGTGGGGAGCAAAGTGATGCAATTGAATTGTTACCCCTCCAATTAGTTTATTGATTTAATTAGCAGTCTTTAATTCCGTGGCCAGGCGAGAAAGGATCCGTGATACGGCCAGTGCAAACAGGCAATACACCAGTGACTCTCAATCCAATTTCAGGGCAATCCGATGAAAGGACACACAATGTTAAGGAGAGAGGCCGCCAGTCCTCCACAAGTCCTCCACAAGCCCAGAGCATTCCAGCGTGGTTTCTCCTCCTAACCAGAGTGGTCTCATATGGCTAGTTCATAAGGCTTGATGTTGTCAGTGGAGATTTATCTGCCTGAAAGAAATCTGTACATGTCTGTTCTTAGATCCATGCCAAATGGTCCTCAAAGACAAACCTTCACAACTGGCACCCACCATCATCAGACCAAACAAACAACCTCTCTTTCTTTGTCTGTCTCCATCTAACACTCTCCTTCCAGGTTTCCATCATTGGAAAAGGGGAGTCAATTCAGAATTTGCAGGAGAACAACAACATAGTGGATGTACGGATGTCAGATGAAAGGCGATGAGAGGAGAGGACTGGTTTTTATGAGTTGTTCAGGCTCCAGTACTGGGAGACTGCCAGGCAGACAGCCAATAGGGGAATAGCTCTAGGTCTGAAGGCCTCCCTGTCACCGCCAGAGCCCCCTGTCACCGCCAGAGCCCCCTGTCACCACCAGACCTCCCTGTCAACACCAAGCCTCCCTGTCTACACCAGGCCTCCCTGTCACCACCAGGCCTCCCTGTCACCACCAGGCCTCCCTGTCACCACCAGGCCTCCCTGTCACCACCAGGCCTCCCTGTCCTCCCCGTCACCACCAGGCCTCCCCGTCACCACCAGGCCTCCCTGTCACCACCAGGCCTCCCTGTCACCACCAGGCCTCCCTGTCCTCCCTGTCACCACCAGGCCTCCCTGTCACCAGCAGGCCAAACTCTCATAAACAAATAGGGAGAGAAAATTCCCACTCCTCTCATCCCTCCTCAAAGACCACAACTCTGTTCAGTACTGGGCTAAAAACCAGAACCCATACTGTACAGCTCTTCTAGGGTCACTGGGAGGAATGTACAACAACAGTATGGGCACAGACATAGGGGGAGCCATGCACGGAATAGTGGGTGAGCTGAGTGTGGGTGGGTGGGTGAGCTGAAATGAGTGTGGGTGGGTGGGTGAGTGGGTGAGCTGAGTGTGGGTGTGTGGGTGAGTGGGTAAGCTGAGTGTGGGTGTGTGGGTGAGCTGAGTGTGTGTGGGTGGGTGAGCTGAGTGTGGGAGTGTGGGTGAGCTGAGTGTGTGTGGGTGGGTGAGCTGAGTGTGTGTGGGTGAGCTGAGTGGGTGTGGGTGAGCTGAGTGTGGGTGGGTGGGTGAGCTGAGTGTGGATGGGTGAACAGAGTGTGGGTGTGTGGGTGAGCTGAGTGTGGGTGTGTGGGTGAGCTGAGTGTGGGTGGGTGGGTGAGCTGAGTGTGGGTGGGTGGGTGAGCTGAGTGTGGGTGGGTGGGTGAGCTGAGTGTGGGTGGGTGAGCTGAGTGTGGGTGGGTGGGTGAACAGAGTGTGGGTGGGTGGGTGAGTTGAGTGTGGGTGTGTGGGTGAGCTGAGTGTGGGTGGGTGAGCTGAGTGTGGTTGGGTGGGTGAGTTGAGTGTGGGTGTGTGGGTGAGCTGAGTGTGTGTGGGTGGGTGAGTTGAGTGTGGGTGGGTGAACAGAGTGTGGGTGTGTGAGTGAGCTGAGTGTGGGTGTGTGGGTGAGTGGGTGAGCTGAGTGTGGGTGTGTGGGTGAGCTGTGTGTGGGTGTGTGGGTGAGCTGAGTGTGGGTGGGTGGGTGGGTGGGTGAGCTGAGTGTGTGTGGGTGGGTGGGTGGGTGGGTGAGCTGAGTGTGGGAGTGTGGGTGAGCTGAGTGTGTGCGGGTGAGTTGAGTGTGGGTGGGTGAACAGAGTGTGGGTGTGTGGGTGAGCTGAGTGTGGGTGTGTGGGTGAGCTGTGTGTGGGTGTGTGGGTGAGCTGAGTGTTGGTGGGTGGGTGAGCTGAGTGTGTGTGGGTGGGTGGGTGAGCTGAGTGTGGGAGTGTGGGTGAGCTGAGTGTGTGTGGGTGAGCTGAGTGTGTGTGGGTGGGTGGGTGAACAGAGTGTGGGTGTGTGGGTGAGCTGAGTGTGGGTGTGTGGGTGAGCTGAGTCTGGGTGGGTGAACAGAGCGTGGGTGTGTGGGTGAGCTGAGTGTGGGTGTGTGGGTGAGCTGAGTGTGGGTGGGTGAGTTGAGTGTGGTTGGGTGGGTGAGTTGAGTGTGGGTGTGTGGGTGAGCTGAGTGTGTATGGGTGGGTGGGTGTGCTGAGTGTGGGTGGGTGAACAGAGTGTGGGTGTGTGGGTGAGCTGAGTGTGTGTGGGTGGGTGGGTGAGCTGAGTGTGGGTGTGTGGGTGAGTGGGTGAGCTGAGTGTGGGTGTGTGGGTGAGCTGTGTGTGGGTGTGTGGGTGAGCTGAGTGTGGGTGGGTGGGTGGGTGAGCTGAGTGTGTGTGGGTGGGTGGGTGGGTGGGTGAGCTGAGTGTGGGAGTGTGGGTGAGCTGAGTGTGTGTGGGTGAGTTGAGTGGGTGGGTGGGTGAACAGAGTGTGGGTGTGTGGGTGAGCTGAGTGTGGGTGTGTGGGTGAGCTGTGTGTGGGTGTGTCGGTGAGCTGAGTGTGGGTGGGTGGGTGGGTGAGCTGAGTGTGTGTGGGTGAGTGGGTGAGCTGAGTGTGGGAGTGTGGGTGAGCTGAGTGTGTGTGGGTGGGTGGGTGAACAGAGTGTGGGTGTGTGGGTGAGCTGAGTGTGGGTGTGTGGGTGAGCTGAGTGTGGGTGTGTGGGTGAGCTGAGTGTGGGTGGGTGAGTTGAGTGTGGTTGGGTGGGTGAGTTGAGTGTGGGTGTGTGGGTGAGCTGAGTGTGTATGGGTGGGTGGGTGTGCTGAGTGTGGGTGGGTGAACAGAGTGTGGGTGTGTGGGTGAGCTGAGTGTGGGTGTGTGGGTGAGCTGAGTGTGGGTGGGTGAGCTGAGTGTGGTTGGGTGGGTGAGTTGAGTGTGGGTGAGCTGAGTGTGTGTGGGTGGGTGAGCTGAGTGTGGGTGTGTGGGGGAGCTGAGTGTGGGTGTGTGGGTGAGCTGAGTGTGGGTGTGTGGGTGAGTTGAGTGTGGGTGGGTGAACAGAGTGTGGGTGTGTGGGTGAGCTGAGTGTGGGTGTGTGGGGGAGCTGAGTGTGGGTATGTGGGTGAGCTGAGTGTGGGTGTGTGGGTGAGGTGAGTGTGGGTGTGTGGGTGAGCTGAGTGTGGGTGGGTGGGTGAGCTGAGTGAGTGAGAGGGCTGGCCGTGGGTGGGTCGGCCGATTGGATGAAGGTGGGTAAGGACGGTTGTGAGCTGTCTGTGGGTGTGTGGGTGAGCTGTCTGTGGGTGGCTAGAAGAGCTGAAGTTGGACTCACTGGCGTAGGGCGAGTTGGCAGCGCTGCCGTTGAGGAAGCTGGGGGATCCTCCCAGGTTGGACATGCCAGTGTTGCCGTAGCCGTTCATGCTGGTGGTCACAGAGCTGTAGTTACTCTGCTGGGGGGTGGAGCTGGGCACATAGCCATGTGGAGACACGCTGCTCGTGTTCCGACTGAACCCTACACACACACACACACACACACACACACACACACACACACACACACACACACACACACACACACACACACACACACACACACACACACACACACACAGACACACACACACACACACACACACACACACACACACACACACACACACACACACACACACAGAGAGAGAGAGAACAAAGATATCAGTCACCTTTCTGCAGTCACCTAATCATAGAACCACGTAAAAGTGTAACGTCACAGACAATGTCACAGTGTAACGTCACAGACAACTTCACGTTCACAAAACACAGCAGCTACATTTCTATTCAGTTACCGGTTTCTATGACGATAGCGCCACACCCGTATCGACCCGCCCCCTCACCCTGATTGGCTCCCTGGGAGGACTCGGACACGTTGACGGCCAGCTGGCCCGGGAAGGAGTTGACCCCCATCATGCCTGTGTGGACGGAGCTGTTGCCCAGGCCGCTCAACTGGTTGTGGTTTCTGGGAACATTGTAGAGAGCCTCTGCTATATCCGCCGCACGCTTCAGAATCATCTCCTGCCACAGGAGAACACAGTTAGACGAGCGTTCACATGTACACTGGTACCAGTTAAAGTAGCTTTTATATAAACAACACTGGTACCAGATAAAGTAGCTTTTATATTAACAACACTGGTACCAGATAAAGTAGCTTTTATATAAACAACACTGGTACCAGATAAGTAGCTTTTATATTAACAACACTGGTACCAGATAAAGTAGCTTTTATATAAACAACACTGGTACCAGATAAAGTAGCTTTTATATTAACAACACTGGTACCAGATAAAGTAGCTTTTATATAAACAACACTGGTACCAGATAAGTAGCTTTTATATTAACAACACTGGTACCAGATAAAGTAGCTTTTATATAAACAACACTGGTACCAGATAAAGTAGCTTTTATATTAACAACACTGGTACCAGATAAAGTAGCTTTTATATTAACAACACTGGTACCAGATAAAGTAGCTTTTATATAAACAACACTGGTACCAGATAAAGTAGCGTTCACAGAGCAACACTCGTGACAGTTTAAAGGGCCAATCAGCAGTTGACACCGTCTCCCGACCTCTGTCTGGGTAAACAGCTGAGGAATGGACCTGGAACCATATTCAAATTCATAGACAGAGCTATGGATGCAATGACTGACCATCCATGACATCAACATGACAGTTTTAACCATGTTATGAGGCTATATAGTGTTTTATTTACAATTACATTGTTTACCAACAATGGAGTAGAACCATCCTATATGTTGAGTTCTGGTGGGGTACGACAGTAGAACAAGCCTATATGTTGTGTTCTGGTGGGGTACGACAGTAGAACCAGCCTATATGTTGTGTTCTGGTGGGGTACGACAGTAAAACAAGCCTATATGTTGTGTTCTGGTGGGGTACGACAGTAGAACCAGCCTATATGTTGTGTTCTGGTGGGGTACGACAGTAAAACCAGCCTATATGTTGTGTTCTGGTGGGGCACGACAGTAGAACCAGCCTATATGTTGTGTTCTGGTGGGGTATGACAGTAGAACCAGCCTATATGTTGGGTTCTGGTGGGGTACGACAGTAGAACCAGCCTATATGTTGGGTTCTGGTGGGGTACGACAGTAGAACCAGCCTATATGTTGGGTTCTGGTGGGGTACGATAGTAGAACCAGCCTATATGTTGTGTTCTGGTGGGGTTTGACCAGTCAACATGTAGAGTTCACATCAGTACCCCTGTTACACTACAGTACCAGTCAACATGTAGAGTTCACATCAGTACCCCTGTTACACTACTGTACCTGTCAACATGTAGAGTTCACATCAGTACCCCTGTTACACTACTGTCAACATGTCATTTTCCCCATACGTACTGTTACTCCACTCCTCTTGTCTAGACAGGGTGACACTAAGTAGGTCACAAATGACCTGCTGTATGTTCAATGTGTAATGACTATTTTCACAAAGTGGAAATATATTGGTTATAGTGGGGATAATAAATGTGGACATGTCTTGGAAGTATTTGATGAATATTTAATAAGGTATGCTATTAGCCACCAGAGATGAATGAATAATGACATATAACTGGTGTGAACGCGGACACAGGGGGATGTGGCAGAATGTGGCGGGGACACAGAGAGAGAGAGAGGCGGTGTCTGTCTGAACTGCACCTGGTTGTTGTGAGGCATCCCATACAGAGCCTCCACGAGGTCTGCTGCCCTCTTCAGAATCACTTCCTGTAGAAAGAGAGAGAGGGATGGAAGTAGGGAGAGAGAGAAAGAAAGATAGAGCGAGAGAGAGAAAATGGGAGAGAGAAAGAAAGAAAGAAAGAAAGAAAGAAAGAGCGAGAGAGAGAAAACGAGAGAGAGAAAGAAAGAAAGAAAGAAAGAAAGAAAGAAAGAGAGAGCAAGAGAGAGAAAATGAGAGAGAGAAAGAAAGAAAGAGAGAATGAGAGAGAGAAAATGGGAGAGAGAAAGAAAGAAAGAAAGAAAGAAAGAAAGAAAGAAAGAGAGAGCGAGCGAGACAGAGAGCGAGAGAGAGAGAGAGAGAGAGAGAGAGAGAGAGAGAGAGAGAGAGAGAGAGAGAACGGGTGAGATGGTGTAGCAATATATTGTTGTTCAGCAATAAACATTGAAAGACCTCATATTTGTGGTTGTGTCATCTACTGTAAAACCCTCAACTTTCACCTCTGTCCTGGCTCTTCTACAGTGCAACATGCAATTTGGTCTTTCCTGGAATACCTTGAACATTCCCTTTTAGTGAGTACCATCGCCAACAACCTAAAACATTGGAACTATACTGTATAGCAGCCTATTGAATTGTTCAGACTCTGACAGGGAGACAGAGAGAGAGAGAGAGAGGGAGAGAGAGAGAGAGAGAGAGAGAGACAGAGAGAGAGAGAGAGAGAGAGAGAGAGAGAGAGAGAGAGAGAGAGAGAGAGAGAGAGAGAGAGCATGAGAGAGAGAGAGAGAGAGAGAGAGAGAGAGAGAGAGAGAGAGAGAGAGAGAGAGAGAGCGAGAGAGAGAGAGAGAGAGAGAGAGAGAGAGCGAGAGAGAGAGAGAGAGAGAGAGAGAGAGAGAGAGCACCAGTATTGCTCTCTACATCTGCTTTCTATTGGAGAAAGACAATGAAATCTGTGTGAAAAGGTCACTAAGGACTTCTTCATTGGTGTTGGGAAATAATTCAGCAAAAACAGTTCTCTCTCAGAAGACATTTCCATGGCAATTAGACAACAGTCGTAAGCACAAAAACATTCTTGTTAATGAGAAACAATTATTGAAGTGTGTGGGGGGGGGGAGTATCCCAAGCCAAGCTGAGCCAACTGCCTGAAGTATTGTTGTGTGTTTGCCGTTAGCTGTAGTGTTTCTCATGAGCACTATTCTCCCTCCACTCCAACTCATCAAACGCTTTATGGCAGCAGAGGGAACTTAACTCTTATCTTCAGTCTAAGACACAGGCCCCCGGGGACAACAATAATTCCATTAAGTTCTGTGTTATTTTCGACTTGTTTTGTTAAATACGTTGTTTGTTGTTGTTGTCTATAAAGCATTTTTATGTGTTGTCAAGTCCATTATGTCTTCGCATAAAAATGATTTCTTAAAGTAAGCTTTGGGTCGTTCCACCAATTTGGTGCCTTTTTGGGGTTTTAGGCTGGGTTTCTGCTGATGTAAAAATTGCTTTATAAATACATTTGATTTGATTCGTGCAACTTGGTAAAAACATTTCTGTCATAAAGAGCACATGTTCAACTTTATAAAAATTTTAAAAAGTTTCCCATCTCAAGAGGTAAAATAAAAAATACAAATTTGGGAAGTGCCTATTAAGTGCCAAATAAAGTAACAGGACTGATCTTATCAGAGGTGACTGTATCAGAGTTGACCGTATCAGAGTTGACTGTAATGGGGTTGACCGTATCAGAGTTGACCGTATCAGGGTTGACTGTATCAGAGTTGACCATAACAGAGTTGACTGTATCAGAAACGGAGTTGACCGTAACAGAGTTGACCGTATCAGAGTTGACCATAACAGAGTTGACCGTATCAGAGTTGACCGTATCAGGGTTGACTGTATCAGAGGTGACTGTAACGGGGTTGACCTTAACATGGTTGACCGTAACAGAGTTGACCTTAACATGGTTGACCGTATCAGAGTTGACTGTAACAGGGTTGACCGTAACAGAGGTGACTGTAACAAAGTTGACCGTATCAGAGTTAACCGTAACAGGGTTGACTGTATCAGAGGTGACTGTAACAGAGTTGACTGTATCAGAGGTGACTGTAACGGGGTTGACCGTATCAGAGTTGACCATAACAGAGTTGACTGTATCAGAGGTGACTGTAACAGAGTTGACCTTAACATGGTTGACCGTAACAGAGTTGACTGTAACAGAGTTGACCGTATCAGGGTTGACTGTATCAGAGTTGACCATAACAGAGTTGACTGTATCAGAAACGGAGTTGACCGTAACAGAGTTGACCGTATCAGAGTTGACCATAACAGAGTTGACCTTATCAGAGTTGACCATAACAGAGTTGACTGTATCAGAGGTGACCGTAACAGAGTTGACCGTATCAGAGTTGACCATAACAGAGTTGACCGTAACGGGGTTGACCGTAACAGAGTTGACTGTATCAGAGGTGACCGTAACAGAGTTGACTGTATCAGAGGTGACTGTAACAGAGTTGACCTTAACATGGTTGACTGTAACAGAGTTGACCATAACAGAGTTGACTGTATCAGAGGTGACTGTAACAGAGTTGACCTTAACATGGTTGACCGTAACAGAGTTGACTGTAACGGAGTTGACCGTATCAGAGTTGACCGTATCAGAGTTGACCATAACAGAGTTGACTGTATCAGAAACGGAGTTGACCGTATCAGAGATGATCATAACAGAGTTGACCTTATCAGAGTTGACCATAACAGAGTTGACTGTATCAGAGGTGACCGTAACAGAGTTGACCGTATCAGAGTTGACCATAACAGAGTTGACCTTATCAGAGTTGACCATAACTGAGTTGACTGTATCAGAGGTGACTGTAACAGAGTTGACCGTAACGGGGTTGACCGTAACAGAGTTGACTGTATCAGAGGTGACCGTAACAGAGTTGACCGTATCAGAGTTGACTGTAACAGAGTTGACCGTATCAGAGTTGACTGTAACAGAGTTGACCGTATCAGAGTTGACTGCAACGGGGTTGACCGTATCAGAGTTGACTGTATCAGAGGTGACCGTATCAGAGTTGACCATAACAGAGTTGACTGTATCAGAGGCGACCGTAACAGAGTTGACCGTATCAGAGTTGACCATATCAGAGTTGACCGTATCAGAGGTGACTGTAACAGAGTTGACCGTATCAGAGTTGACCGTATCAGAGTTGACTGCAACGGAGTAAAGGAGTTTGCCACATTAAAGAGCCAGGCCTATTAACTGTACAGTAAAACCCTTCTACCCTGATCAGATCAATCTGTTTTCCTCTTTACATTCCTCCTTTCTCTTTCTGTTTATATTTACGCAGACACCTGGGTCTGAAGGGCCCTTTTTAAAAGTTAATGTGTTGGGCCCACAGCGTGAGGCCGCGGAACGACCAGCAGAAAATTGCTCTCCAGTTCCCGGCGTTAACCTCTGCTGTGAACACGGCATGTAGCATGTGTGTGTAGGTGGGTGTGTGTGTGTGTGTGTGTGTGTGTGTGTGTGTGTGTGTGTGTGTGTGTGTGTGCATGCTTGCGTGCGTGCGTGCGTGTGCGTGTGTGCGAGTGTGTGTGTGTTTGTGTGTGTGTGCGCGTGCGTGCGTGTGTGTGTGTGTGCGTGTGTGTGTGTGTGTGCGTGCGTGCGTGCGTGTGTGTGTGCGTGTGTGTGTGCGTGTGTGTGTGTGCGTGTGCGTGTGCGGCGCTGGAACATATCGCCTCTCAATCAGCAGCTGAATCCCGGGGCTGTACTGACAGAACATGACGAGGAGGTCAGAACAGCAATAAGGAGTTTAGTGCGCTGTCCAAGGTGCTAAATTCACTCAATTATGCCAACGCTGCCACTGTGTTAACCTCTCATTACTGCCTCAGTGGGCCGGTGAAGGGCTGGGGGAGGAAGGAGAGGGGAGGACGCTCCACTCCGACGCCGTCAGAGACACACACCCCACACACCTGGCTCCTGAGCTATTCTCCTAATGGCCCTCAGAACATTTCTCTCTTCCAAAACGCTCTGCTCTCTCTGTCTAACGTCTAACATCTAAACTCTCCATCTCATCATGTTTCCACGACGATAGATAAATTGAGGATCTGCTGATGCTAACAGAGGGTGTTGTGGGTGACATCAGCATGATCCTTTGGCTTGGTGAATGTAACCCAAGTCTATTTCCAGGAAGTTACAGTAAACCCAGGAAGTTACAGTAAACCCAGGAAGTTACAGTAAACCCAGGAAGTTACAGTAAACCCAGGAAGTTACCTTAAACCCAGGAAGTTACCGTAATCTGTCTCTCTGTCTCTCTGTCTCTCTGTCTCCCTCCCTCCCTCTCTCTCTCTCTCTCTCTCTCTCTCTCTCTCTCTCTCTCTCTCCATCTCTCTCTCTCCCTGCCTCTCTCTCTCTCTCATTCTCACTCCCTCGTTTTCTCCCTCCCTCCCTCCCTCCCTCCCTCCCTCACTCACTCACTCACTCACTCACTCACTCACTCACTCACTCACTCACTCACTCACTCACTCACTCTCTCCATCTCTCACTCACTCACTCACTCTCTCCATCTCTCTCTCTCTCTCTCTCTCCCTGCCATCTCACTCCCTCGTTTTCTCCCTCCCTCCCTCCCTCCCTCCCTCCCTCCTCTCTCTCTGTCTCTGGGGGAAGTGACTGTACACAGACTGTAACTGAGGCTATTACTTGGTAAATGATGATTGGTCCTAATGTGATCACCATACATTAGGGAGAGGAAATGGTGGGAAAGAAACACGTGGGTCATATCTAGATGTAAAGGACACATTCACATACAAGCCAGGCCAGCAAGTACATGACACATTCATCCCTGAGCTTGCAATTGTATCATTTCCTAATGTTCTATTAGACCCATAATACAAGCAGGGTCAGAGTCGTTCATCTTGTGTAGAGAGACCAAAATGATGATGTCATCCTTTTGCTGCCCAGCCCGTGCTCCACTGCACCCCTGATCCCTCTCTCTAATGCAGCAGGCTACTAGGATTTCATTAGGAGACAGTGTATATATGGTCTCCTCTCTTCTCCCCTGCTCTGCTCTCCCCTGCTCTGCTCTCCTCTCCTCTCCCCTGCTCTGCTCTGCTCTGCTCTCCTCTCCCCTGCTCTGCTCTCCTCTCCCCTGCTCTGCTCTCCTCTCCTCTCCTCTCCTCTCCTCTCCTCTCCTCTCCTCTCCTCTCCTCTCCTCTCCTCTCCTCTGCTCTGCTCTGCCCTGCTCTGCTCTGCTCTGCTCTCCTCTCCTCTCCTCTCCTCTCCTCTCCTCTCCTCTCCTCTCCTCTCCTCTCCTCTGCTCTGCTCTGCTCTGCTCTGCTCTCCTCACCTCTCCTCTCCCCTGCTCTGCTCTGCTCTCCTCTGCTCTGCTCTGCTCTCCTCTGCTCTGCTCTGCTCCCTTCTCCGCTCCCCTGCTCTGTTCAGCTCTCCTCTCCTCCCCCCTGCTCTGTTCAGCTCTCCTGTCCTCTCCCCTGCTCTGCTCTCCTCTCCCCTGCTCTGTTCAGCTCTCCTGTCCTCTCCCTGCTCTGCTCTCCTCTCCCCTGCTCTGTTCAGCTCTCCTCTCCTCTCCCCTGCTCTGTTCAGCTCTCCTGTCCTCTCCCTGCTCTGCTCTCCTCTCCCCTGCTCTGTTCAGCTCTCCTGTCCTCTCCCCTGCTCTCCTCTCCCCTGCTCTGTTCAGCTCTCCTGTCCTCTCCCTGCTCTGCTCTCCTCTCCCCTGCTCTGTTCAGCTCTCCTGTCCTCTCCCTGCTCTGCTCTCCTCTCCCCTGCTCTGTTCAGCTCTCCTGTCCTCTCCCCTGCTCTCCTCTCCCCTGCTCTGTTCAGCTCTCCTGTCCTCTCCCTGCTCTGCTCTCTCGGTACTCCCTCATTCACTAATACTGCATGATAAAATGTACTAAAACATAATAACAGTATAGAAGAAGCATAAGAATGTCAATGGTTAATAAATGTATTTTCTTACATGGAGATTTATTTAAATCCAATCATACGAATACAATTTTAGAAATGTGAAGAGGCCCAGAGCAGCAATATTTTACTCGTGTTTCACACTGGGTTGTGCCCATCTGAAAATATGAGAGAGCTATGATGATATAATTGCTTTCTCCTTTACTGTGGGTTTCTATGTGTCATCTCTGTGTCATTTGGCTGACTCAGGCAGGGTGGCCTTCGCTTTCAAGGAGTTTCAGAGTAAAAACGCTCTGTGCGATGATGACATCATCACACGTAACCCGATCACGACAGCGCTCGTACACAGTATGATGTCATCTATGAGTGCCTCACTGACCACAAAAAAAGGCTTCACTGGTATGACTTTAATATTGTACAGTATAGTCGCTACATCATATCAGTCCTGGAGAGATAATGATGATACTTGATCAATGTGGCCCCGCTGTTTTTATCCCACGTTGAGAGGAAAAGGGGAGAGAGAGAGAGAGAGAGAGAGAGAGAGAGGGAGGGTGAGAGGGTGAGGCAGGGAGGGGGAGAGAGAGAGAGAGGGGGAGGGTGAGAGAGAGAGAGAGAGAGAGAGAGAGAGGGTGAGAGGGCGAGGCAGGGAGGGAGAGAGAGAGAGAGAGGGCGAGGCAGGGAGGGAGAGAGGGAGAGGGGAGAGAGGGCGAGGCAGGGAGGGAGAGAGGGAGAGGGAGAGAGAGAGAGAGAGAGAGAGGGTGAGAGGGCGAGGCAGGGAGGGAGAGAGAGAGAGAGAGAGAGGGTGAGGCAGGGAGGGAGAGAGAGAGAGAGAGAGCGAGGGTGAGAGGGCGAGGCAGGGAGGGAGAGAGAGAGAGAGGGGGAGGGTGAGAGAGAGAGAGAGAGAGAGGGTGAGAGGGCGAGGCAGGGAGGGAGAGAGAGAGAGGGCGAGGCAGGGAGGGAGAGAGGGAGAGGGAGAGAGAGAGAGAGGGTGAGAGAGAGAGAGGGTGAGAGAGCGAGGCAGGGAGGGAGAGGGAGAGAGAGAGAGAGAGGGTGAGAGGGCGAGGCAGGGAGAGAGAGAGAGAGAGAGAGAGAGAGAGAGAGAGGGCGAGGCAGGGAGGGAGAGAGGGAGAGAGAGAGAGAGAGAGAGAGAGAGAGAGAGAGAGAGAGAGAGAGAGAGAGAGCGAGACGAGACAGGGCGAGACAGGGAGGGAGAGGAAGAGAGAGAAAAAGAGAGAGAGAGTGAGAGAGAGAGAGAGGCGAGAGGGCGAGGCAGGGAGGGAGGGAGAGAGAGAGAGAGAGAGAGAGAGAGAGGCAGGGAGGGAGAGAGAGAGCGAGAGGGCGAGGCAGGGAGGGAGAGAGGGAGAGGGAGAGAGAGAGAGAGAGAGAGGGTGAGAGAGCGAGGCAGGGAGGGAGAGAGAGAGAGAGGGCGAGGCAGGGAGTGAGAGAGGGCGAGGCAGGGAGGGAGAGAGAGAGAGAGAGAGAGAGAGAGAGAGCGAGAGAGGGCGAGACAGGGAGGGAGAGGTAAAGAGAGAGAGAGAGAGAGAGAGAGAGTGAGAGGGCGTGGCAGGGAGGCAGAGAGGGAGGGAGAAAGAGAGAGAGAGCGAGAGGGCGAGGCAGGGAGGGAGAGAGGGAGAGAGAAAGAGAGAAGAAAGAGAGAGAGGGCGAGGCAGGGAGGGGAGAGGGGAGAGAGAGAGAGAGAGAGAGAGAGAGAGCGAGCGAGGGCGAGACAGGGAGGGAGAGGGAAGAGAGAGAGAGAGAGAGAGAGAGAGAGAGTGAGAGGGCGTGGCAGGGAGGCAGAGGGAGGGAGAAAGAGAGAGAGCGAGAGGGCGAGGCAGGGAGGGAGAGGGGAGAGAGAAAGAGAGAAAGAGAGAGAGAGGGCGAGGCAGGGAGGGAGAGGGAGGGAGAAAGAGAGAGAGAGAGAGAGAGAGAGAGGGAGGGGGGGTGAATACAAGATGTCGCAGACAGACACTTCCACTCTGTTTTAGCTCCTTCCCAACTGTGCAGTATTCAGTTATTTCTCACATTATTTGCTCAGAACATGTCTTGTAATATTACCTACAGCCAAAAATAACTTTGGGATATTAGATCGGTGGAAAATCACTAGAAATTACACTTCCCTGACCTGGATCCTGTTTGAACTTCCTGCTCTATTCATCCCAGGGGGGATGAACACAGGTCAAGGGGGACCTGTTGAACGCAGGTCAAGGGGGACCTGTTGAACGCAGGTCAAAGGGGATCATGTTGAACGCAGGTCAAAGGGGATCATGTTGAATGCAGGTCAAGGGGGACCTGT
The DNA here is from genome assembly GCF_036934945.1 of Oncorhynchus masou masou. Taxonomy (NCBI): domain Eukaryota; kingdom Metazoa; phylum Chordata; class Actinopteri; order Salmoniformes; family Salmonidae; genus Oncorhynchus; species Oncorhynchus masou. Next base: position 54,121 of record NW_027005377.1, read on the forward strand.
TGAACACAGGTCAAGGGGGACCTGTTGAACGCAGGTCAAGGGGGACCTGTTGAACGCAGGTCAAAGGGGATCATGTTGAACGCAGGTCAAAGGGGATCATGTTGAACGCAGGTCAAGGGGGACCTGTTGAACGCAGGTCAAAGGGGATCATGTTGAACGCAGGTCAAAGGGGATCATGTTGAATGCAGGTCAAGGGGACCTGTTGAACACAGGTCAAGGGGGACCTGTTGAACGCAGGTCAAGGGGGACCTGTTGAACGCAGGTCAAAGGGGATCATGTTGAACGCAGGTCAAAGGGGATCATGTTGAACGCAGGTCAAGGGGGACCTGTTGAACGCAGGTCAAAGGGGATCATGTTGAACGCAGGTCAAGGGCGACCTGTTGAACGCAGGTCAAAGGGGATCATGTTGAACGCAGGTCAAGGGGGGCCTGTTGAACGCAGGTCAAGGGGGGCCTGTTGAACGCAGGTCAAAGGGGATCATGTTGAAGGGGGATCATGTTGAACGCAGGTCAAGGGGGACCTGTTGAACGCAGGTCAAGGGGGATCATGTTGAACGCAGGTCAAAGGGGGATCTGTTGAACGCAGGTCAAGGGGGGCCTGTTGAACGCAGGTCAAAGGGGATCATGTTGAAGGGGGATCATGTTGAACGCAGGTCAAGGGGGGCCTGTTGAACGCAGGTCAAGGGGGGCCTGTTGAACGCAGGTCAAAGGGGATCATGTTGAAGGGGGATCATGTTGAACGCAGGTCAAGGGGGACCTGTTGAACGCAGGTCAAGGGGGATCATGTTGAACGCAGGTCAAAGGGGGATCTGTTGAACGCAGGTCAAGGGGGCCTGTTGAACGCAGGTCAAAGGGGATCATGTTGAAGGGGGATCATGTTG
>NW_027005377.1:60000-62500 GCF_036934945.1 Oncorhynchus masou masou
AGCAGATAATATTCTAATCTTTGGTGACTTTAATATTCACATGGAAAAGTCCACAGACCCACTCCAAAAGGCTTTCGGAGCCATCATCGACTCAGTGGGTTTTGTCCAACATGTCTCTGGACCCACTCACTGTCACAGTCATACGCTGGACCTAGTTTTGTCCCATGGAATAAATGTTGTGGATCTTAATGTTTTTCCTCATAATCCAGGACTATCGGACCACCATTTTATTATGTTTGCAATTGCAACAAATAATCTGCTCAGACCCCAACCAAGGAACATCAAAAGTCGTGCTATAAATTCACAGACAACACAAAGATTCCTTGATGTCCTTCCAGATTCCCTCTGTCTACCCAATGACACCGAGGACAAAAATCAGTTAACCACCTAACTGAGGAACTCAATTTAACCTTGCGCAATACCCTAGATGCAGTTGCACCCCTAAAAACTAAAAACATTTCTCATAAGAAACTAGCTCCCTGGTACACAGAAAATACCCGAGCTCTGAAGCAAGCTTCCAGAAAATTGGAACGGAAATGGCGCCACACCAAACTGGAAGTCTTCCGTCTAGCTTGGAAAGACAGTACCGTGCAGTACCGAAGAGCCCTTACTGCTGCTCGATCATCCTATTTTTCTAACTTAATTGAGGACAATAAGAACAATCCAAAATTCCTTTTTGATACGGTCGCAAAGCTAACTAAAAAGCAGCATTCCCCAAGAGAGGATGACTTTCACTTTAGCAGTGATAAATTCATGAACTTCTTTGAGGAAAAATTATGATTATTAGAAAGCAAATTACAGACTCCTCTTTAAATCTGCGTATTCCTTCAAAGCTCAGTTGTCCTGAGTCTGCACAACTCTGCGTGGACCTAGGATCAAGAGAGACGCTCAAGTGTTTTAGTACTATATCTCTTGACACAATGATGAAAATAATCATGGCCTCTAAACCTTCAAGCTGCTTACTGGACCCTATTCCAACTAAACTACTGAAAGAGCTGCTTCCTGTGCTTGGCCCTCCTATGTTGAACATAATAAACGGCTCTCTATCCACCGGATGTGTACCAAACTCACTAAAAGTGGCAGTAATAAAGCCTCTCTTGAAAAAGCCAAACCTTGACCCAGAAAATATAAAAAACTATCGGCCTATATCGAATCTTCCATTCCTCTCAAAAATCTTAGAAAAGGCTGTTGCTCAGCAACTCACTGCCTTCCTGAAGACAAACAATGTATATGAAATGCTTCAGTCTGGTTTTAGACCCCATCATAGCACTGAGACGGCACTTGTGAAGGTGGTAAATGACATTTTAATGGCATCGGACCGAGGCTCTGCATCTGTCCTCGTGCTCCTAGACCTTAGTGCTGCTTTTGATACCATCGATCACCACATTCTTTTGGAGAGATTGGAAACCCAAATTGGTCTACACGGACAAGTTCTGGCCTGGTTTAGATCTTATCTGTCGGAAAGATATCAGTTTGTCTCTGTGGATGGTTTGTCCTCTGACAAATCAACTGTAAATTTCGGTGTTCCTCAAGGTTCCGTTTTAGGACCGCTGTTGTTTTCACTATATATTTTACCTCTTGGGGATGTTATTCGAAAACATAATGTTAACTTTCACTGCTATGCGGATGATACACAGCTGTACATTTCAATGAAACATGGTGAAGCCCCAAAATTGCCCTCGCTAGAAGCATGTGTTTCAGACATAAGGAAGTGGATGGCAGCAAACTTTCTACTTTTAAACTCGGATAAAACAGAGATGCTTGTTCTAGGTCCCAAGAAACAAAGAGATCTTCTGTTGAATCTGACAATTAATCTTAATGGTTGTACAGTCATCTCAAATAAAACTGTGAAGGACCTCGGCGTTACTCTGGACCCTGATCTCTCTTTTGAAGAACATATCAAGACCATTTCAAGGACAGCTTTTTTCCATCTACGTAACATTGCAAAAATCAGAAACTTTCTGTCCAAAAATGATGCAGAAAAATTAATCCATGCTTTTGTCACTTCTAGGTTAGACTACTGCAATGCTCTACTTTCCGGCTACCCGGATAAAGCACTAAATAAACTTCAGTTAGTGCTAAATACGGCTGCTAGAATCCTGACTAGAACCAAAAATTTGATCATATTACTCCAGTGCTAGCCTCCCTACACTGGCTTCCTGTCAAAGCAAGGGCTGATTTCAAGGTTTTACTGCTAACCTACAAAGCATTGCATGGGCTTGCTCCTACCTATCTCTCTGATTTGGTCCTGCCGTACATACCTACACGTACGCTACGGTCACAAGACGCAGGCCTCCTAATTGTCCCTAGAATTTCTAAGCAAACAGCTGGAGGCAGGGCTTTCTCCTATAGAGCTCCATTTTTATGGAACGGTCTGCCTACCCATGTCAGAGACGCAAACTCGGTCTCAACCTTTAAGTCTTTACTGAAGACTCATCTCTTCAGTGGGTCATATGATTGAGTGTAGTCTGGCCCAGGAGTGGGAAGGTGAACGGAAAGG
>NW_027005377.1:67500-80000 GCF_036934945.1 Oncorhynchus masou masou
ATGAGACAGAGGAATGAAGGGATATATGAGACAGTGTATTAGAGACAGGGGAATGGAGGGATATATGAGACAGAGGAATGAAGGGATATATGAGACAGTGTATTAGAGACAGGGGAATGGAGGGATATATGAGACAGTGTATTAGAGACAGGGGAATGGAGGGATATATGAGACAGAGGAATGAAGGGATATATGAGACAGTGTATTAGAGACAGAGGAATGAAGGGATATATGAGACAGTGTATTAGAGACAGGGGAATGGAGGGATATATGAGACAGAGGAATGAAGGGATATATGAGACAGAGGAATGGGGGATATATGAGACAGTGTATTAGAGACAGGGGAATGGAGGGATATATGAGACAGAGGAATGAAGGGATATATGAGACAGTGTATTAGAGACAGGGGAATGGAGGGATATATGAGACAGTGTATTAGAGACAGGGGAATGGAGGGATATATGAGACAGAGGAATGAAGGGATATATGAGACAGTGTATTAGAGACAGAGGAATGAAGGGATATATGAGACAGTGTATTAGAGACAGGGGAATGGAGGGATATATGAGACAGAGGAATGAAGGGATATATGAGACAGAGGAATGGGGGGATATATGAGACAGTGTATTAGAGACAGGGGAATGGAGGGATATATGAGACAGAGGAATGAAGGGATATATGAGACAGTGTATTAGAGACAGGGGAATGGAGGGATATATGAGACAGTGTATTAGAGACAGGGGAATGGAGGGATATATGAGACAGAGGAATGAAGGGATATATGAGACAGTGTATTAGAGACAGGGGAATGGAGGGATATATGAGACAGTGTATTAGAGACAGGGGAATGGAGGGATATATGAGACAGTGTATTAGAGACAGGGGAATGGAGGGATATATGAGACAGAGGAATGAAGGGATATATGAGACAGTGTATTAGAGACAGGAATGGAGGGATATATGAGACAGTGTATTAGAGACAGAGGAATGGAGGGATATATGAGACAGTGTATTAGAGACAGGGGAATGGAGGGATATATGAGACAGAGGAATGAAGGGATATATGAGACAGAGGAATGGGGGGATATATGAGACAGTGTATTAGAGACAGGGGAATGGAGGGATATATGAGACAGAGGAATGAAGGGATATATGAGACAGTGTATTAGAGACAGGGGAATGGAGGGATATATGAGACAGTGTATTAGAGACAGGGGAATGGAGGGATATATGAGACAGAGGAATGAAGGGATATATGAGACAGTGTATTAGAGACAGGGAATGGAGGGATATATGAGACAGTGTATTAGAGACAGGGGAATGGAGGGATATATGAGACAGTGTATTAGAGACAGGGGAATGGAGGGATATATGAGACAGAGGAATGAAGGGATATATGAGACAGTGTATTAGAGACAGGGGAATGGAGGGATATATGAGACAGTGTATAAGAGACAGGGGAATGGAGGGATATATGAGACAGTGTATTAGAGACAGGGGAATGGAGGGATATATGAGACAGAGGAATGAAGGGATATATGAGACAGAGGAATGAGGGGATATATGAGACAGTGTATTAGAGACAGGGGAATGAAGGGATATATGAGACAGTGTATTAGAGACAGAGGAATGAAGGGATATATGAGACAGTGTATTAGAGACAGGGGAATGAAGGGATATATGAGTCAGAGGAATGGGGGGATATATGAGACAGTGTATTAGAGACAGAGGAATGAAGAGATATATGAGACAGAGGAATGAAGGGATATATGAGACAGTGTATTAGAGACAGGGGAATGAAGGGATATATGAGACAGTGTATTAGAGACAGAGGAATGAAGGGATATATGAGACAGTGTATTAGAGACAGAGGAATGGGGGATATATGAGACAGTGTATTAGAGACAGGAATGAAGGGATATATGAGACAGTGTATTAGAGACAGGGAATGGAGGGATATATGAGACAGTGTATTAGAGACAGGGGAATGGAGGGATATATGAGACAGAGGAATGAAGGGATATATGAGACAGTGTATTAGAGACAGGGGAATGAAGGGATATATGAGACAGTGTATTAGAGACAGGGGAATGAAGGGATATATGAGACTGTGTATTAGAGACAGGGAATGAAGGGATATATGAGACAGTGTATTAGAGACAGGGGAATGAAGGGATATATGAGACAGTGTATTAGAGACAGGGGAATGAAGGGATATATGAGACAGTGTATTAGAGACAGGGGAATGAAGGGATATATGAGACAGTGTATTAGAGACAGAGGAATGAAGGGATATATGAGACAGTGTATTAGAGACAGGGGAATGAAGGGATATATGAGACAGTGTATTAGAGACAGAGGAATGAAGGGATATATGAGACAGTGTATTAGAGACAGGGGAATGAAGGGATATATGAGACAGAGGAATGAAGGGATATATGAGACAGTGTATTAGAGACAGGGGAATGGAGGGATATATGAGACAGTGTATTAGAGACAGGGAATGGAGGGATATATGAGACAGTGTATTAGAGACAGGGGAATGGAGGGATATATGAGACAGAGGAATGAAGGGATATATGAGACAGTGTATTAGAGACAGGGGAATGGAGGGATATATGAGACAGTGTATTAGAGACAGGGGAATGGAGGGATATATGAGACAGTGTATTAGAGACAGGGGAATGAAGGGATATATGAGACAGAGGAATGAAGGGATATATGAGACAGAGGAATGAAGGGATATATGAGACAGTGTATTAGAGACAGAGGAATGGAGGGATATATGAGACAGTGTATTAGAGACAGGGGAATGAAGGGATATATGAGACAGTGTATTAGAGACAGGGGAATGGAGGGATATATGAGACAGAGGAATGAAGGGATATATGAGACAGAGGAATGGGGGGATATATGAGACAGTGTATTAGAGACAGGGGAATGGAGGGATATATGAGACAGAGGAATGAAGGGATATATGAGACAGTGTATTAGAGACAGGGGAATGGAGGGATATATGAGACAGTGTTTAGAGACAGGGAATGGAGGGATATATGAGACAGAGGAATGAAGGGATATATGAGACAGTGTATTAGAGACAGGGGAATGGAGGGATATATGAGACAGTGTATTAGAGACAGGGGAATGGAGGGATATATGAGACAGTGTATTAGAGACAGGGGAATGGAGGGATATATGAGACAGAGGAATGAAGGGATATATGAGACAGAGGAATGAAGGGATATATGAGACAGTGTATTAGAGACAGAGGAATGAAGGGATATATGAGACAGAGGAATGGGGGATATATGAGACAGTGTATTAGAGACAGGGGAATGAAGGGATATATGAGACAGTGTATTAGAGACAGGGGAATGAAGGGATATATGAGACAGTGTATTAGAGACAGGAATGGAGGGATATATGAGACAGTGTATTAGAGACAGAGGAATGAAGGGATATATGAGACAGTGTATTAGAGACAGGGGAATGAAGGGATATATGAGTCAGAGGAATGGGGGGATATATGAGACAGTGTATTAGAGACAGAGGAATGAAGAGATATATGAGACAGAGGAATGAAGGGATATATGAGACAGTGTATTAGAGACAGAGGAATGGGGGGATATATGAGACAGTGTATTAGAGACAGGAATGAAGGGATATATGAGACAGTGTATTAGAGACAGGGGAATGAAGGGATATATGAGACAGAGGAATGAAGGGATATATGAGACAGTGTATTAGAGACAGGGGAATGGAGGGATATATGAGACAGTGTATTAGAGACAGGGGAATGAAGGGATATATGAGACAGTGTATTAGAGACAGGGGAATGAAGGGATATATGAGACAGTGTATTAGAGACAGGGGAATGAAGGGATATATGAGACAGTGTATTAGAGACAGGGGAATGAAGGGATATATGAGTCAGTGTATTAGAGACAGGGGAATGAAGGGATATATGAGACAGTGTATTAGAGACAGGGGAATGAAGGGATATATGAGACAGTGTATTAGAGACAGAGGAATGAAGGGATATATGAGACAGTGTATTAGAGACAGGGGAATGAAGGGATATATGAGACAGTGTATTAGAGACAGAGGAATGAAGGGATATATGAGACAGAGGAATGAAGGGATATATGAGACAGTGTATTAGAGACAGGGGAATGAAGAGATATATGAGACAGAGGAATGAAGGGCTGGCAACACACTCTTGTTTCCTGTAGCCTATTAGATGGACCTCTATATATTTTGCACACATGTACGTACCTGTGTGCACATGCAGAAACACACAGACACCGGTTTACGTTGGTTTCCCTGGGGGAGTGTGGCACCTGCTCAGGCTAATACAGGATATAAGACAAGTGGATGGTTTCCTCCATCAGGCCTCCCTCTCTCTCTCTCTCTCTCTCTCTCTCTCTCAGGGGACAGGGTCGTTTTTCTCAACTGTTTGGAGTATGTTGAGGGAGGGAGGAAAGGAGGGGGTGGAGGGGGCATGTGGGTGACAGAGGACCTCATGACCTGACTATAACCCTCTCAGCTCAACGCTAATGGCCTACATTCTCAAAGGCTTTAAGGTAACGGATTGGATATTGCTTCCTGAGTAGCACACTATCAATCTGAATCACAGACAATAGTCACATGACCTTATCCAAATGAGGTCCTCCTCAGCTTACAAACTGAGTTGACAACCAGTCTCATCGAGATGTGGTTACTGAACTTCAGATCTGACAGTACTGTCAGTACTGGCCTGGACCAAGAGAATGCTGACCATTGTAAAGTACCCTTTGAGGAGCCGGCTATGCCTGGCGGGGCGTACTGTAGAGCAGAGCTAGAGAGCAGACAGACCCAACTGGCATAGTCACCATCACTACCTACAGAGGTATATCAGGTCTGTCCTCCCCAGAACAGCTGCAGCCAGGCTGGGTGGTAGGGGTGGTAGAGGGAGGGTGGGCTGGTCAGTACTAACACAGATACTCACATCAGTGGGGGGGTGGGGGGCTGCTGCCTAATGACATCATCAGATCATCACTTCCTGCTAGAAGCCACCTCTCACTACTATGAACGTTATGAGATGTTGGAGAATGTATTCAACATGTGACTTGTCACTCCATGCTGATATAAGAGGTGTGAGTGAGTGAGTGAGTGAGTGAGTGAGTGAGTGAGTGAGTGAGCGAGTGAGTGAGTGAGTGAGTGAGTGAGTGAGTGAGTGAGTGAGTGAGTGGAAGGAGTAATGTTATGGAGCGATAGCTACAATAGCTGCCTGGTTGCATATTACACAGCTGATGCTGCTGTAAATACTAACGTGAACTAATGAAGTGAGACATGTGTACGCCCAACTAAAGGCATCCACTCCCTCAGTCTTCTCTGATAGGTCACATGTCCTGCAGTAACGTATCCTTACTTTCACCTCTGTCATGACTGGAGATCCTCTAGTTACTAATGTCATGAGAACAGTCGTTTCCCTCACCAGAGTCCAGGTTGGTTTCAGTCGACTCCCTCGCTAGAGTGAGTCCAGGTTGGTTTCAGTCGTTTCCCTCACCAGAGTCCAGGTTGGTTTCAGTCGTTTCCCTCTCCAGAGTCCAGGTTGGTTTCAGTCGTTTCCCTCTCCAGAGTCCAGGTTGGTTTCAGTCGTTTCCCTCTCCAGAGTCCAGGTTGGTTTCAGTCGTTTCCCTCTCCAGAGTCCAGGTTGGTTTCAGTCGTTTCCCTCACCAGAGTCCAGGTTGGTTTCAGTCGTTTCCCTCACCAGAGTGAGTCCAGGTTGGTTTCAGTCGTTTCCCTCACCAGAGTCCAGGTTGGTTTCAGTCGTTTCCCTCACCCAGAGTCCAGGTTGGTTTCAGTCGTTTCCTCTCCAGAGTCCAGGTTGGTTTCAGTCGTTTCCCTCACCAGAGTCCAGGTTGGTTTCAGTCGACTCCCTCGCCAGAGTGAGTCCAGGTTGGTTTCAGTCGTTTCCCTCACCAGAGTCCAGGTTGGTTTCAGTCGTTTCCCTCACCAGAGTGAGTCCAGGTTGGTTTCAGTCGTTTCCCTCTCCAGAGTCCAGGTTGGTTTCAGTCGTTTCCCTCACCAGAGTCCAGGTTGGTTTCAGTCGACTCCCTCACCAGAGTGAGTCCAGGTTGGTTTCAGTCGTTTCCCTCACCAGAGTGAGTCCAGGTTGTTTCAGTTTCAGTGGTTTCCCTCACCAGAGTGAGTCCAGGTTGGTTTCAGTCGTTTCCCTCACCAGAGTGAGTCCAGGTTGGTTTCAGTCGTTTCCCTCACCAGAGTGAGTCCAGGTTGGTTTCAGTCGTTTCCCTCACCAGAGTGAGTCCAGGTTGGTTTCAGTCGTTTCCCTCACCAGAGTGAGTCCAGGTTGGTTTCAGTCGTTTCCCTCTCCAGAGTCCAGGTTGGTTTCAGTCGTTTCCCTCACCAGAGTCCAGGTTGGTTTCAGTCGACTCCCTCACCAGAGTGAGTCCAGGTTGGTTTCAGTCGTTTCCCTCACCAGAGTCCAGGTTGGTTTCAGTCGTTTCCCTCACCAGAGTCCAGGTTAGTTTCAGTAGTTTCCCTCACCAGAGTCCAGGTGAGATAGAAGACAGCCTACTATAGGTCCATACAGTATATGTGTGTTTGTGTGTGCTGACGGTCATTGCCTGTGTTTCTCTCCTAAGGACCAGGCAGAGCAGAGTCAGGAGCAGCTGGGTCAGGGAGGGTAGGATGGGAACAGCCAGGAGTAGCTGGGTCAGGGAGGGTAGGATGGGAACAGCCAGGAGTAGCTGGGTCAGGGAGGGTAGGATGGGTACAGCCAGGAGCAGCTGGGTCAGGGAGGGTAGGATGGGAACAGCCAGGAGCAGCTGGGTCAGGGAGGGTAGGATGGGAACAGTCAGGAGCAGCTGGGTCAGGGAGGGTAGGATGGGAACAGCCAGGAGTAGCTGGGTCAGGGAGGTTAGGATGGGTACAGCCAGGAGCAGCTGGGTCAGGGAGGGTAGGATGGGAACAGCCAGGAGCAGCTGGGTCAGGGAGGGTAGGATGGGAACAGTCAGGAGCAGCTGGGTCAGGGAGGGTAGGATGGGAACAGCCAGGAGCAGCTGGGTCAGGGAGGGTAGGATGGGAACAGCCAGGAGTAGCTGGGTCAGGGAGGTTAGGATGGGTACAGCCAGGAGCAGCTGGGTCAGGGAGGGTAGGATAGGAACAGGAGGGGTGCTGGGAAAGGCTAGCGGAGGGGTGGGCGACAGGGTACGTATGCGTGTAACAAGATAAAGTGCCGTATATTTATTACTCCCAAAGAATCAATTTACACTCTGCTTTCCTGCAGCTCACACACACACACACACACACACACACACACACACACACACACACACACACACACACACACACACACACACACACACACACACAGACACACACACATGCACACACACACACACACACACACACACACACACACAGGTGAGGGAATAAAGGACTGCTGTGCTTTGCTTTGGTACCATCTCTAGGTAACGTTAACTGCTCTTCCACAGCAGTGATGTCAACGTCTCTGCCCTTCCATTGAACATGTTCGCACGGCCACATGTGACATCGTTAACACATATGCAGGAGTCTGTGTGTCGTTGTTGACATTGGAGATGAATAAGGACTCCACCGTTGTTAACACGTGAGTCTGCTCTCTTGATGTCACAGGAAGTTTGCGTAGCTGGACGCGCTTTAGTGATTAACAACTCATCAGATCGAGACCCCAGGGTCATGACCCACTACGGCTACAGAACACTAAGGTTCAGCTGGATCCCAGGGTCGTGAACCACCACAGCTACGGTACACAAAGGTTCAGCTGGATCCCAGGGTCGTGACCCAACATGGTTACAGAACGCTAAGGTTCAGCTGGATCCCAGGGTCGTGACCCAACATGGTTACAGACCGCTAAGGTTCAGCTGGATCCCAGGGTCGTGAACCAACACAGCTACGGTACACAAAGGTTCAGCTGGATCCCAGGGTCGTGACCCAACATGGTTACAGAACGCTAAGGTTCAGCTGGATCCCAGGGTCGTGACCCAACACGGCTACAGTACCATAAGGTTCAGCTGGATCCCAGGGTTGTGACCCAACACGGCTACAGAATGCTAAGGTTCAGCTGGATCCCAGGGTCGTGACCCAACACGGCTACAGTACCATAAGGTTCTGCTGAATATGTAGGAGTGACCCGACCAGGCTACAGTACCATAAGGTTCTGCTGAATATGTAGGAGTGACCCTTCCCTGTTGAAGGAGCTGCTTTAAACCTGCTTTAAACTGTGTACGTAACAAATAACCTTTGATTGGATTTTGATTTGGAGAGAATTAACTGACACATCTAAAGAGAAATGATCCGTTGGTCGTAATGGTTTAGACGTGTAGACTCTGATTGGACAGTTAGGGTACAGGCTGTGGACTAAATGGTCAGTTGAAGAACAGGAAGTGCGACTGATAGACTCTGATTGGACAGTTTGTGTTCAAGGCTGTGGACTGATTGGCCATTTGAAGAACAGGAAATGTGACTGGTACCTTTGGAAGGCGTTCTGGATCCCCAGGGTGCCGGGGGGATGACCTTCTGCAGTCGTTGGAAACCGTAGTCGATGGTGGGTTCATTCAGAGCTGAGGACACACACACGCACAATACTGAACGGTTAGAGTATAATAATATTACAACAATCAATGTTTTCGTCATACGTTCAGAATATAATCTGGAATTGAGTTCACTCTTCGTACAGTATTTTTCTTGTTTTATTAATTTTCCAGCAAGTTTCTGAAGTTGTGTTCCACAGGAAGTACAATATCTATCAAGAGTAGGAAAGTGACTGTCCTGAATACATCAAAGAACCAGACTGGTACCAAGGCCCTTTCCTGCCTGTGATTGCTTTAAAGGGGCAATATGTAGTTGCTACACCCATTTTTAAAACTTGTTAATGAATTATATATACCCATTGATTCTTCAAGAATATAACTTAGGAATGCCTCATGAGCTTAGTTTAACTGTCACACCCCATGAGAACACAACATATAAGCTTGTTTTTCTCCAATGTTTGTAAACATTGTAAACGTAAACAAACACTGTACACTCACAACATGGTTAATAAAAATCATTTTGATATCACGGATGGTCAGTTATTGCGTCTATTCATCTGAGAGTGGTTACATTTCTCTGGGCCCTTAGCCTTTCACCAAAACAGGCTTTCACTGACATTTTCAACAAATCCCTGTCCGGGTATGTAATACCAAACATGTTTTAAGCAGACCACCATAGTCCCTGACCCCAAGAACACTAAGGTAACCTGCCTAACTGACTACCGACCCGTAGCACTCACGTCTGTAGCCATAAAGTGCTTTGAAAAGCTGATCCATGGCTCACATCAACACCATTATCCCAGAAACCAGAGACCCACTCCAATTTGCATACCGCCCCAACAGATCCAGAGATGATGCAATCTCTACTGCACTCCACACTGCCCTTTCCCACCTGGACAAAAGGAACACCTATGTGAGAATGCTATTCATTGACTACAGCTCAGCGTTCAACACCATTGTGCCCTCAAAGCTCATCAATAAGCTAAGGACCCTGGGAATAAACACCTCCCTCTGCAACTGGATCCTGGACTTCCTGACAGGCCGCCCCCAGGTGGTGAGGGTAGGTAACAACACATCCGTCACGCTGATCCTCAACACAGGGGCCCATTTGGGGTGCGTGCTCAGTCCCCTCCTGTACTCCCTGTTCAGGCATGACTCCAACACCATCATTAAGTTTGACGATGTGGTAGGCCTGATCACCGACAATGACGAGACAGCCTATAGGGGGGAGGTCAGAGAGGTCAGTTGTTGTCCTGTCCGTATGGTGCCAGGACAACAACCTCTCTATCAACGTGATCAAGACAAAGGAGATGATTGTGGACTACAGGAAAAAGAGGACAGAGCACGCCCCCATTCTCATCAATGGGGCTGTAGTGGAGCAGGTTGAGAGTTTCGAGTTCCTTGGTGTCCAACAAACTAACATGGTCCAAGCACACCAAGACAGTCGTGAAGCGGGCACGACAAAACCTATTCCCCCTCAGGAGACTGAAAAGATTTGGCATGGGTCCTCAGATCCTCAAAAGGTTCTACAGCTGCACCATCGAGAGCATGTTCGGCCTCTGACCGCAAGTCACTACAGAGGGTAGTGCATACGGCCCAGTACATCACTGGGGCCAAGCTTCCTGCCATCCAGGACCTCGATACCAGGCGGTGTCAGAGGAAGGTCCAAATAATTGTCAAAGACTCCAGCCACCCCAGTCATAGACTGTCCTCTCTGGTATCGCACAGCAAGTGGTACCGGAGCGCCAAGTCTAGGTCCAAGTGGCTTCTAAACAGCTTCTACCCCCAAGCCATAAGACTCCTGAACACCTAATCAAATGGCCCCCCTTTTTACACCGCTGCTACTCTGTTGTTATCATCTATGCATATTCACTTTAATAACTCTACCTACTGTGCATGTACATACTACCTCAACTAACGGTGCCCCCGCACATTAACTCTGTACCGGTACCCCCTGTATATAGTCTCCACATTGACTCTGTACCGGTACCCCCTGTATATAGTCTCCACATTGACTCTGTACCGGTACCCCCTGTATATAGTCTCCACATTGACTCTGTACCGGTACCCCCTGTATATAGTCTCCACATTAACTCTGTACCGGTACCCCCTGTATATAGCCTCCACATTGACTTTGTACCGGTATCCCCTGTATATAGCCTCCACATTAACTCTGTACAGGTACCCCCTGTATATAGCCTCCACTGTTTATAGTCTCCACATTGACTTTGTCTACATTGACAGTATCCCCTGTATATAGCCTCCACATTGACTCTGTACCAGTACCCCCTGTTTATAGTCTCCACATTGACTCTGTACTGGTACCCCCTTTATATAGTCTTGCTATTGTTATTTTACTGCTGCTCTTTAATTACTTGTTAGTTTTATTTTTTATTCTTATCCGTAATTTATTTAAATTGTTTTAAACTGCATTGTTGGTTAGGGGATAGTAAGTAAGCATTTCACTGTAAGGTCTACCTACACCTGTTGTGTTCGGCATTCCACTGTGAGGTCTACTACACCTGTTGTGTTCGGCGCATGTGACTAATACAATTTGATTTGATTTGAGATCCACTTTGTTATTGTTTTAACGGTGGATTCGCCCTTTAAAATGAGCTTTTTATTAGTTAAACTTTCTGGAGATAACAAAGCTAATGTAAAGAAGAGTGGAGGGGATTTACATATATGATTGTAGCTAATGGGAGTCAATGTGAAGAAGAGTGGAGGGGATTTACATATATGACTGTAGCTAATGGGAGTCAATGTGAAGAAGAGTGGAGGGGATTTACATATATGATTGTAGCTAATGGAAGTCAACATAAAGAAGAGTGGAGGGGATTTACATATATGACTGTAGCTAATGGAAGTCAATGTGAAGAAGAGTGGAGGGGATTTACATATATGATTGTAGCTAATGGAAGTCAACATAAAGAAGAGTGGAGGGGATTTACATATATGACTGTAGCTGATGGGAGTCAATATAAAGAAGAGTGGAGGGGATTTACATATATGATTGTAGCTGATGGGAGTCAATATAAAGAAGAGTGGAGGGGATTTACATATATGACTGTAGCTAATGGAAGTCAATGTGAAGAAGAGTGGAGGGGATTTACATATATGACTGTAGCTAATGGAAGTCAATGTGAAGAAGAGTGGAGGGGATTTACATATATGACTGTAGCTAATGGAAGTCAATGTAAAGAAGAGTGGAGGGGATTTACATATATGACTGTAGCTAATGGAAGTCAATGTGAAGAAGAGTGGAAGAGATTTAAATATTTGATCGTGGCTAATGGAAGTCATTTCACATTCCCATGAAGCTCGACTGCCCTTATTTATGAAAGTGAGTGTAAAAAGCACGTATGGTAATCTGGAGATTTTAAAGGACATTCACTTTTTACGTTTAGCATTGAAATTGCAGGTTAAAACCCATTATCCTGTCAGAAGAGAGAGACCTGTAAAAGCATGTCAGTCAGAGGGGAGGTGACAAGCGTATTTACATGCCTGGTGACAGCCAGGGGAGAGAAGATGGCCGCCCAGCCCCAGAGCATTGTTCTAAAGAGTTCCTACCCAAATGTCGTGAAAGATAGGAACACCCAAATGCCTTTAAGAGCTCGGAGAGACTCAACAACAGCACAGACAGAGAAAGGGGGTTGGTTTCTCTTCTGAGAGGCCCAAGGATGTGTTCATCAAAGAGAAAGAGATGGAAAGTGTTGAAGAAATGTTCCAAAACATCTTGCCATGGACAGGTGTAGTTTAGGTACACCATAGAGGTGAATGACAAGCTTTGACTATTCCTGTTGCTAGAATAATCACACTTCTGAAGCAGAAAAGTTTGCACATTAACACGGAAACAAATGCTTTCTTGTTCTGAAAAGGATCAGATCATGTCTGTGGCAAAGAGTGTTTTCACCACGGGGGCTG